>NC_082729.1:15802205-15917205 GCF_030144855.1 Hypanus sabinus | reverse complement strand
AAAACTAACGAGGATCCGGAGCTGTTGAGAAGGCCCATGCTAGCACCATGTGGGGCCAAAGCAAAGATATTTATTTAGTATTTAGGATCTTTGAGTTGAGCCTCAAATTAACATAAGCTTTCTACACCATGGTACAAGTGATGAGCTTTAAAAGATCTCTGATTATAGTGTTCTTAATCAAATTCTTTCATCTGTCAACAGGGTGCCATCTTCTCATTTCAAACCTCTTGCTGTGTCCACTGTCTTCCTCTTTCTCTCTCCTCGTGTGCATCTGTTCTGCCCTCACACCTGGAAACCCTCATCCCCCTCCCCTCCATTCATTCCTCTCCCCTCACTCCCCCCTCATTCCTCCCTCACTCCCCCTCATTCCTCCCCTCACTCTCCCTTTATTCCTGTCCCCTTACTCCCTCAGTCCTCTTTCCTCATCCCCCTCATTCCTCTCTCCTCACTCCCCCTCATTCTTCTCCCCTCACTACCCCCTCATTCCTTTCCACTTGCTCCCTACTCATTCCTCTCCCCATACTCCCTCAGTCCTCTCCCCTCACTTCCCCATATTCCTCTCCACTCACCCCATCCCCCCTTGTTCCTCTTCCCTCATCCCCCTCACTCTCCCCTCACTCCCTCATTCCTCTCCCCTCACCCCTCCTCATTCCCCTGCCTCTCTTCTCACTCACTGACTCCCTCCCTCTCTAAATTTCTCCCCTCCCCTGACCAGGATGGTTGGGACCCAAGTGCTGTAGTGTCTGAGGCTAGGGTCGAGACACGGTACGGGACTGAGACGAGAACCGAGCACGGAACGAGACGCTAGGTGATAACTCAAGTTGAGTTTATGATTGATCACTCGTTCAGGTGCTCCTTAAATACTCAAATCCTGGTGCCAAATCATGGGTCCTGAATCCTTAGAGATCCTGCGCCAGCTATCCATACTGCAGAGAGTCGGAGATTCAAAATTCCAGCGGTTGGGCAGGTAGCATAACACCCCCTTCCTTTCTCTGTACTCATACAGCCCTCCCCTTCATGCCTGTGCAAGAATACTTCCTTTCTTTCCTCTACACTCGGTCATTCTCCCATGCAAGTTGACCTCCCCTCTGAAGAGTTGACATCCACACTTACAGCAGTTCCTTCATTCCTGGTAGATCATTGTATTCAATCATGGATTAATAGATTCCATGGATTTAGTGGACAACCCCCCCCCCCCCCCCAATGAACACCTCTAAGGAATCTGAAACCAGTTTAATTTGTCTTACCAATCTGCTACTCTGTGCTAATTCCAAGAATGGCCAAAGATACCAAGAAGTACTAAACACACACTAATGGTATTTAAAGCTCAAAAATTCGAAGTTCAACGTCCATTTATTGTCAAAGTATGTATACGTTATAGATCCTCGCGATTCGGCCCCTTACAGGCAGCCACAGAATGAAGAAGCCCGAAAGAGCCCATAAAAAAACACTGTCAAACACCCGATGTGCGGAGAGGAAAGCAACAAACCGGGTAAGCAATGAAAGTAAGCAGATGGCATTCAGAATAAAAGTGAGTCCATTGACACGGAGCCTGGAGCAGGCCTCGGCCTCAGTTCAGTGCAGAGCTGAGTTAGCATCACGGAACCCTCAGATACGGAGCCTGGAGCAGGCCTCGGCCTCAGTTCAGTGCAGAGCTGAGTTAGCATCACGGAACCCTCAGATACGGAGCCTGGAGCAGGCCTCAGCCTCAGTTCAGCGCAGAGCTGAGTTAGCATCGCGGAACCCTCAGATACGGAGCCTGGAGCAGGCCTCGGCCTCGGCCTCAGTTCAGCGCAGAGCTGAGTTAGCATCGCCAAACCCTCAGATACAGAGCCTGGAGCAGGCCTCGGCCTCAGTTCAGCGCAGAGCTGAGTTAGCACTGCGGAACCCTCAGATACGGAGCCTGGAGCAGGCCTCGGCCTCGGCCTCAGTTCAGCGCAGAGCTGAGTTAGCATCGCCAAACCCTCAGATACAGAGCCTGGAGCAGGCCTCGGCCTCAGTTCAGCGCAGAGCTGAGTTAGCACTGCGGAACCCTCAGATACGGAGCCTGGAGCAGGCCTCGGCCTCGGCCTCAGTTCAGCGCAGAGCTGAGTTAGCATCGCGGAACCCTCAGATACGGAGCCTGGAGCAGGCGTCGGCCTCAGTTCAGCGCAGAGCTGAGTTAGCATCACGGAACCCTCAGATACGGAGCCTGGAGCAGGCCTCAGCCTCAGTTCAGCGCAGAGCTGAGTTAGCATCGCGGAACCCTCAGATACGGAGCCTGGAGCAGGCCTCGGCCTCAGTTCAGCGCAGAGCTGAGTTAGCATTGTGGAACCCTCAGATACGGAGCCTGAAGCAGGCCTCGACCTCAGTTCAGCGCAGAGCTGAGTTAGCACCGCGGAACCCTCAGATACGGAGCCTGGAGCAGGCCTCGGCCTCGGCCTCAGTTCAGCGCAGAGCTGAGTTAGCATCGCGGAACCCTCAGATACGGAGCCTGGAGCAGGCCTCGGCCTCAGTTCAGCGCAGAGCTGAGTTAGCATCGCGGAACCCTCAAATACGGAGCCTGGAGCAGGCCTCGGCCTCAGTTCAGCGCAGAGCTGAGTTAGCATCGTGGAACCCTCAGATACGGAGCCTGAAGCAGGCCTCGGCCTCAGTTCAGCGCAGAGCTGAGTTAGCACCGCGGAACCCTCAGATACGGAGCCTGGAGCAGGCCTCGGCCTCGGCCTCAGTTCAGCACAGAGCTGAGTTAGCATCGCGGAACCCTCAGATACGGAGCCTGGAGCAGGCCTCGGCCTCGGCCTCAGTTCAGCGCGGAACCAAATAGACGTAGAGGAGCCCTCAGACACGGAGCCCAGAACAACTGGAACAGGCCACAGCCTCGGCCTCAGTCCACTGCAGAGCCAAGTAAACATCGCGGATCCCTCGGACGCTGTATTGATGTTGGAGCTATGATGTTGAATCGTAGGAAGAGGAATGAAATAGCAGCCTTCAAATTATTGGTGCTGACTTCCTCAACTTAATGAACATGAAGCTGAGCCAAGTTTCCATCCTGTTGTCAGCAGCAGCTAATGTGAATGAAGAAAATCACGGATTTTTAAGCTGCATTGCATTCTGAGCCTTATTTAGTTAATATGAAACCTCAGCGCAGGTTCCTGGAATTTCCAGAGAGACAAAGGTGAATTATTGCATCGTTCCCTTCGTCTAGGAAGGAATCGGTTTGTTATTGAAATGAAAAGCAAGTTAGTTCTGTTCTAAAAACACAAAATGCTGGCAGAACTCAGCAGGCCAGACAGCATCAATGGGAGGAGGTAGTGATGATGTTTCGGGCCGAAACCCTTCATCAGGCCCGAAATGTCGTCACTACCTCCTCCCATAGATGCTGTCTGGCCTGCTGAGTTCTGCCAGCATTTTGTGTTTTTATTTATTTCCAGCATCTGCAGATTCACTTGTGTGCCTTAGTTCTGTTCTATCTTGTTGTGACCACTGTATCAGCTGTCAGGCCGTATTTAGGTGTATCTATCATACAGGTCATTTTTCAAGAGTGTTGCTTTGATAATTAAGTATATCAAAATCTTAGGGCCATCCCTGCATGAATTTTTTAAAAAATCTTTACTGTAATTCTGATTCACACATCCATTGTTTCTCTAATGTTTTCTTTTCATACTTACCTAAACACACGGGCGTTTCGGGCGCTGGAAGTCAGTGATGAGGAAAGGCAAGCTGACAGAGGCTATTTCTATTTGACAATAAGGAGCTTTAATAGATGTTGTCAAAACATGATGGGTTAGGAGAGCAAGAGCTTGGAAAGACAATTGTGTCTGGTTGGCAAGTTGGTGATGAAGCCATTAATCTCAAAATGTCATTAATAGAGTGAGGGGAAGTGTTGGACAGCGTTGGGAGTTGTTAGAGCTGAAGAATATTGCTGGAGAGGACAGTTAATTCAGAAACCACTCCGCTTAAAAAGGAAAAGAGGAAATATTTCAACCAGAAGGATAATTTTCAAGCATTTGAAATAATTATGCGTAGAATGTGGCGTAAAGTGACCAGGGAAGTTGGATTAATTTTGACTCTCAAGGTAAAGGTTTAACCTAATAATCTCCTGTTCTGCTGCGCTATTGTAAGTATGTGTGGGTTACATAGCAAGACCCCTCGACTGTCTTAGGGATGACCAAAAACTGAATTATCAGCTCACGATATTTTTAGCTTCAATTACACCCAGTGGTCGCCTTATGAGGTACATCGTGTACCTAATAAAATGGCCACTTGGTGTACGTTCATGAGCTTCTGATGCTGTAGTCAACACACCTCGAAGTCCGACGTGCTGTGCATTCAGAGATGCTCTTCTGCACGCCACTGTTGTAATGCGTGGTTATTTGAGTGACTGTCACTTCCTGTCAGCTCGAACCGGTCTGGCCACCCTCCTCTGACCTCTTTCATTTCTCCCACAGAACTGCTGCGCACTGGATGTTTTCTTTTGTTTTTCACACCATTCTCCTTAAACTCCAGAGACAGTTGTGTGTAAAACTCCCAGGCGATCAGCAGTTTCTCAAAGCACCCCGTCTGGCCCCAACAATCATTCCACTGACAAAGTCCCTTTTCCTCCCCATTCTGACGTTTGGTCCGAACAACAACTGAACCTCTTGACCACGCCTGCATGCTTTTATGCATTGAGTTGCTGCCACATGATTGGCTGATGAGATATTTGCCCCTGACCTTGACCTTTCCCACCCAGCTGGCTTCACCTATCACCTTCCAGCCCCTCTCCTCTCCCGCCTTTTTTATTCTGGCGTATTCCCCCTTCCTTCTCAGTCCTCAAGAAGGATCTCAGCCTGAAACGTCGACTGTTTATTTTTACATGGGGCACTGTCTGAACAGCTGCGTTCCTCCTGCATGTTGGGTGTGTTGCCATGATGAAGAATCTGTAGTCACACAGACGGTATAACAGAAAATGAATGAATGCCAAAGACTTAGAGCAAAATATACCATGAAAATTGGCATTTTAACCCACCCAAGTCCATGCCAATTATCAGCCACCTATTTCCAATTATCCTATACCAACCCCTTCTATTTATTTCATTTTATTTAGACGGGGTAGAATTAAGCCATTTGGCCCATTGAGTCTGCTCTGCCATTTCATCATGGCTGATCAATTTCCCTCTCAACCCCAGCCTCCTGCCTTCTCCCCTTATCCCTCCATGCCCTGACGAATCGGCCTTATATATACCAAATTACCTGGCCTCCACAGCTGTCTGTAGCAATGATTTCCACAGATCCACCATCCCTGGCTAAAGAAATACTTCCCCAAACCTGCTCAAAATGGACTTATCTCAATTCTGAATGGTCCTAGACTCCCCCACTATTGGAATCATCCTCTCCACATCCAACTTTCCAACTTATCTCTCTCTCTCTCTCTCTCATATAATTTTCTTTCTCCTTCAATTTTGGGTCCTCTACCAGAGGCCTGGGAGCTTGAGGGTTCAGTCCAGTATCCTTGCTGTTCCCAGTAGAGTGCTCTCCTGGACCGAAATCTCAGATGTTGTTCCCGGGATTTGTTGGAGCCACTCTCCTAGTCCAGGTGTCACTGCTCCAAGTATTCCTGTCACCACCGGGATTACTCCAGCTTTAACTTTCCACATCCTTTCCATCTGCTCTTTCAAGTCCTGGTATTTCTCCAGCTTCTCACATTCTTTCATCCTGATGTTACTGTTACTCGGGATTGCCACATCCATGACTATTGCTTTCTTCTGTTCCTTGTCCAATATTACTATCTGGTTATCAGTCTGTTATATACCTGCTTATCAGTCTGTATCTGTATCAGACACTGTGCCCCACTGTGCCGCTGGTGGTGTAATGGCATGCTGGACTTTGGAGCGAAGGCTCCTGAGTTCGAATCCAGCCGGCTCCAAAAACCTGGAGAGGGATGGTCTACGTCAGGTTTTAGACACGCCGTACGATGAGCAATCACAAAAAAGATTGGTGCAAAAAGCTTGTTATGACGGTGCTCTGACAACTCCACCAGAAGTTAAGGGTACATACACACACACACACACGCACACACACAGATATATATGTATGTATATATATTTATATTGCATGTATAAAAGTTTCTAAATATCGGAGAATTTACTGTAAAGAGCAGTACTAAACAGTAAAAAACTAAATCAAATGACCTCCCTTTGCCTTTAAAACTTCTTCAATCCTCTGATAGACACTCTAGTGGGGTTTTGCAAGAAAATCAGCTGGCATGCTATTCCAGGCATCTTGGAGAACTTGCCAGAGAGTGGTGAATCTGTGGAATTCATTGCCTCAGGCAGCTATGGAGGCCAGGTCTTCGGGTATATTTAAGGCAGCAAAATGTTGCTGTGCTTTGCTCAGGCCCACGACGGAAAGAATGGAGTTAAGTGCCATCACAATGAAATAATAATTAGCTGGCAGGTGCTTATTCGCGAACACAGTTGCCGTGTCTTCTGCTCTGCTGAATCTGTGGCTGTGGTCATTGACGCAAATGATGTACTTCGCTGTACGTTCTCACATGCAGCACGGGGAGACAAAGGGGATTGTCGATATTTTGGGTTGAAGCCGTGTACTGGGACTGACAGTCCCGTTTGTGGAGTTTCGGACTCAAGCCCTGACACCGCGTTTCGCCCCGAAAAGTCAAGGGCTCCTTCTGCCCCGCCTCAGCCACTTGAGCCACTGAGTAACTCCTGCAGATTTGTCGCCGCTGTTAACATACTGGACCTGAAGTCCGCCTCAGGCAACACCATTATGCCACACTACGCGAAGATCTTCGTTATCGAACGTCGGACTGTGCATCACTGGCAATGCTTGGAGTTGAGGGGATTGGCAACGGAGTTCTTGCCAATTATGTTTCTCTGTTTGCATTTTCCGGCTCCTGCTCTCACCTCTTGCACAGCTAGTTAAAATCACTCAGCCACAGTATAAACAATCTACTCATTATACACATACAGAAGCCTACGAGTTTTTCTGCTGCGCTTTGTGTTGTCTGCAGAAAAGCACGGCCTAATCATTAACCTGCATCCTGATTTACTGGAACGACTTCAAAAGTGCTTGAAAATGAGTCTCTCTCCCCCCCATTCCGTTGGAGTGCAATAGACACTGTGTCAACAGGAAAGAAATCTATCTCTTCTAGCGCAGCTAAATCGCACTATCTGACTTCTACGATGCATTGATTATGTTAATTGCCGAGCAAGGGTTTTTTGAGCGCCTGTTGCTTCTTGTTTTTACAACAATGAGATGCGCACATTTTGGATTATCCGGAGAATTCAATTCAAGTTTTTAGTTTCTGAATCGTCACGATTTCGCGTCGTATCTTGTGAAGTCCTTCTCAGTCTTGCACTGCTGTCCGGAAGAGGATGGTGCCAGCGAACACAGGCGGCATCCTCAAGGTGGTCCGCGAAACTGCTTCTGCCACTTCTTTTACGTCTCCTTTCTCTTTCGAGTGTGGTTCTGGTACCGCTGGAGCCTGTGAGCCACATTTTGACGGTGTGCTTTCAGGCCGATGGGGCGATCGGGCGCGTTGCGGCCTCCGAGAGGGTTGCGGGAAATGAGCGGCCTCCTTGAGGCCGAGAAGCTTGGGCCCACGATCGACTGCATTTCTCACCGTTCCCGCCAATTAAGGCGACAAGGGAGATTGAAATTGTCGAGGCGGGTGCGGGAGGTGAGCGCGTGTTCAGCGCCGCTATCAGCCTCTCGCTCGGTGCTACAGGAGAAGGTGTCGGGGGGGTGATAGTCTCTTTGTCCCTCTCACTCTCTGCTCCCAGTGGAAGGCCCGAGCAGCGTTCGACTGTTTTCTCTCTCTCTCTCTCTCCTCAGTGGTGCCGGAGCAAGGTTTAATCAAGGCATTTTGTGGATTGGACGAGAGTTCACATTATGACGCTTGTTTTTCAGGGAGTTGATTTCGGGGCAGCATGCTGGTAATGAGCTCTGAGCTGAACTGAATATGAACTCTTTCGACTTTTATATTCTGTGGTTTTCACTCGTTCTTTCTGTTGCTGTTTGCGCAACTGTGTGTGTGTGTGGGGGGGGGTGGGTTTATGTTTTTATTTGAACAGGTTGTATGGTTTTCTTTGTTTCTGTGGGAAGATGAATCTCAAGTTTGTATACTGCATAAATAGATAAAACTTTGAATCCATGACATTTTCAGCATGGCTGTTAATATATATTTTTTTATTTAGAGACACATCATGGTAATAGGCCCAACAAGCCTGTGCTGTCAATTTTGTGCGAGTTGCAAGCGATACCAATGTCGGATTGGGGTAATTTTTAATCCACGGGTTCTTTTAGGAGTCCAAGAATGATCTTTGCTGTTACAACGATCATTTATTTTAAAGTTTAAACAAAGGACCGTTTATCTTAAAGTTTAAACAAAGGAGAGAGAGAGATAGAGAGAGAAGGGATAGAGAGAGAGTGAGAGAGAAGGGACTGAGAGAGAGAGAACAGAGACAGAGAGGAACAGAGAGAGAGAGAGAGTGAGAGAGAGAGTGAGGGAGGGAGAGAGAGAGTGAGGGGGGGAGAGAGAGAGAGAGAGAGAGAGAGAGATTCACCAAGTACAGAGCCCTCCGACAGCTGGTCCACTGTTAGAGAGTAGGTTTAATTCCCTCCTGAATCTCAGTGAACCAAACTGTTCATGTCAACTGTTTTCATGTTAACTTTTGCTGATATTCAATTCCAGGCTTAATCCATTACTTCAATTACTCTTTGTGGTGGGATGCAGTGACAATTTCGATCAACGATCGGCCATCTTGGAGGCAGACGATAAAATAGGCCAAAGTCATCATGGGGAAACCTTGCCTGAAACATCTGTTGGAATTCTTTAAGGAAATTACAGACAGGATAGAAAAAGGAGAGTCAGTGGATATCATTTTCTTGGATTTTCAGAAGGCCTTTGGCATGGTGCCACACGTGAGGCTGTTTAACAAGATAAGAGCCCATGGTATTACAGGAAAGATACTAGCATGGATAGAAGATTGGCTGACTGGCAGAAGACAAAGAGTGGGAATAGAGGGGGCCTTTTCTGGTTGGCTGCCAGTGACTGGTGGTGTTAGTTTATGTTGAAACTCAACATTATATGTCAATAATTTGGATGGCAGAATTATTGGCTTTTTGGCCAAGTCTCAGACAATACAATTAAAGATGGAGGGGTGGATTGTGTTGAGGAAGCAGGGGGTCTTCAGAAGGACTTAGACAGCTTAGGAGAATGGGCAAACAAGCAGCAGATGTTGGGAAGTGTATTGTCGTGCACTTTGGTAGAAGGAATAAAGATGTGGACTGTTTTCTGAACAGAGATAAAATTCAGAAATCAGAGGTACAGACGGACTTGGGAGTCCTCATGTAGGATACCCTAGCGGTTAACTTGCAGATTGAGTCAGTGGTGAGGAAGGCAAATGCAATGTTGGCATTCACTTTGAGAGGATTAGAATATAAAAGCAAGGATGTAATGTTGCGGCTTTATAGGGTACCGGTCAGACTGCACTTGGAGTATTGTGAGCAGTTTAGGCCTCTTCTCTGAGAGAGAATGTGTGGGCATTGGAGAGAGTCTTGAGGGGGTTCACGAGAATCACTCTAAGAATTACAGGGTATGAGGAGTGTTTAATGGAGATCTCATTGAAACCTACCAAATATTGAAAGACCTGGATTGAGTGGATGTGGAGAGGATGTTTCTATAGTGGGAGAATCTAGGACCAGAGGGCACAGCCTCAGAGTAGAAGGATGTTCCTTTAGAACAGAGATGAGGAGGAATTTCTTCAGCCAGATGGTGGTGAATCTGTGGAATTTATTGCCACAGACAGCTATGGGGGCCAAGTCACTGGGTATATTTAATGTGGAGTTTGATAGATTCTCGGTTAGGTGGGTGTCATGGTTACGGGGAAATGCAGGATTTAATGTGTTTGAGAGGGGTAATAAATCAGCCACGACGGAATGGCAGAGCAGACTCGATGGGCCAAAAGGAATAATCCTGCTCCTATATCTTATGGTCCAATCTAGACGCTACTTCAGTCAGTTAATCGCAATGCCAATGAGCAACAAATTTTGTGACTGGAGGTTAGTGTTCCCACTTGCCTGTTGTCCTTTTGGGTGATTCGTTGGTTGAGCACCATTACTGTCTTGGCCATGATCTCCCAGAGGCTACCCATTACCAATTGAGGTCCCATTCCCATTGTGACATGTCTGTCATGTCCACAGTGAGGCCACACGAGATGAGGAGCAGCACCTCATACCCTGTCTGGGTAGCCTCCAACCTGATGGCATGAACATCAATTTCTCCAACCTTCACAAATTTCTTCCGCCTCCCTCCATCTCTCTCTTTCTTCCATTTTCACACACAGCATGCTGGAGGGACCCAGCGAGTCAGGCAGCGTCCGTGGAGGGAAATGAACAGTCCATGTTTCCGGCCAAGGTTCCTCATTGGGACTGGAAAGGAAAGGGGTCAGGAGCCAGGATAATAAAGTAAGAAGAGTACAGGCTGGTAGGTAATAGGTGAGAGCAGGTGAGGGGGAAAGTGGGCAGGTGTGGAGAAGAGACGGGGCAACAGGGTCACCTGAATGGGAAATTGAAAAGAAAGAAGGAGGAAGGGGAAGAAATTACTGCCCTTATTTGACATGGATTCAGGGAGGAAAAAGCTCCAACCGTCATTTGAAAATCAGCGGACAGCGGTTCGTTAAGGACCTTGTGTAAATTGTGAAAAAGAGTTCTTATTTCCTAGTTGAAATGAATTCTCAGCATGGTGTGTGTGTGTGGGGGGGAGGGGGATGAAGTAAGAAGCTGGGAGGTGATAGGTGGAAGAGGTAAAGGGCTGAGTAAGAAGGAGTCGGATAGGAGAGGACAGGAGGCTGTGGGAGAAAGGGAAGGAGAGGGGCAACAGAGGGAGCTGATGGGTAGGTGTGGAGAAGAGAAGGGGCAAAAGGGTAACCTGAACTGGAAACTGAAAGAAATTACTGCAAGTTAAAGAAAATTTCTCTAAAAACACGTCAAATCTGAAAAATGAGACTTGACGGTGCCTCAAAGCTGTGAGCATAGCCAGCTGAGCTGTTCAACAAGAAGTCCTCTTTTCCCTTTAATAGATACTTGGAGCCAGTCTTTGTTATATATTTTTTAAGCTTACAAGCAAATATGTTGCAGGTACCAATGAATAGGCAGTCTGCCTTGCAACAGGAGATTTCACACTTTGCTATTCTTCTTGCGAGCTTCAGAGAGGAAATTAATTCTTATCGCCAATTTAAAATCTATATGAAGGATAATAAGTGGAAAAGGCTGGAATGTTTGTGGAGCCCCGGAGACCCTGATCTAGCCCGGCATGCTGTGAGGAGCATTAAGGGTCTTGACATCCTGCCCTTATTTGACATGAGTTTGGGGGGGGGGGGGGGTAACTCCAACCATCATTAGAAAATCAGCGGACAGCATTTCATTAAAGACCTTGTGTAAAGTGTGAGGAAGAGTTCTCATTTCCTAATTGAAATGAATTCTCAGCATGATGTTCCCTCTATATGTGTTACTAATTATAAGTTCTCTCTTGATAGACAATTATTCTCTGAAGTGACTGCTAACCAAATGAGTTATTCTACACTGCTCTGGAGGTGGATTAAAACAGAAGCATGAAATTCCTCAGAATTCCACTTAATATTTTTTAAGTTTGGTCTAGTTGTTGGCATTTCTCTGTGGAGTGTATCGGGTGATTTTGTAGTAACCTTATTGTTGAAGGAGGTAACTTCTGAATAGCGAGAATTTTCCTCAGCGGTTTGGGACTCATTCCTTGCACTTCTGGGCGGGTGACCGTTATCGGCCGCTCCTGGAGCCTCGGACTTGGCTCCTGACCGCGCCTGCGCCCTTCGATTTTCTAGAGCCCGGAGACATTCAGTTAGCGCGGACCCCAACCATCTGTTTGATTTGCAGCGGCAGAACGCAATGGACCAAGGATATGCATCGATATAAAAAACATCCTGTTGTTACAGTAAAACCAATTCACAAACATGATTGTACACACTTCAAAATAATTTTACTTTCATTAGCTAGAAAGCAACTTTAATGAATTGCGTTAGAAGTAACCTTTCTAAAAGTGAAATTATTATGCACAACCTCAAAGGATTGCAACAGGGTCCCAACCCTAATGTTCAATGCCCTGGACTGGGGAGGCCAGTGCGCTAGATGCCTTTTTCACCAGCTTTTGTACCAGTGCCAAACTCTGACATAAATTGAGTTATTTTCATATTTTGTTTAATTTAGAGAAAAATACAGTGACAGGCCCTTCAGGCCCAACAAGCCTGCACCATTTAATTACCCCCTTGTGACCAATTAACCCACAAACCCATCTTTAGAATGTGGGAGGGAACCAGAGCACCTGAAGGAAATCCCCTTGGTTACAAGGGAGAGTGTACAGACTCCTCCAAGACAACGATGGAATTGAACGCGGAGCATTAAATTCCGCCATTGTGCTAACTGTTAGGCTACGGTGCCGGCCATTGGCAAATCCCCTTATCTTATCCCCTTCCTAGATCCAACCATGTGGGGACCCGCATTAATTTGAATCACAACACAGAAACACATCTGAATGATATGCTGTCATAGGAAAGTAGCATCATCAGAGGTCCTTACCTCCCAGGCCACTCTCCTTTCTCACTACCGCCATCAGGTTGAAGATACAAGAGCCTCAGGACTCGCACCACCAGGTTCAAGAACAGTTACCACCCTTCGAACCAGGCTCGTGAACAAAGGAGGATAACTATGCTTGTATATTGAGATGTTCTCACAACCAATGATCGCACTTTAAGGACTCCTAGTCTTGTTATTTCATGCTCTCGTTATTTTTTGCTATTTATTTATATTTGCACTTGCACAGTTTGTTGTTTTCTGTGCTCTACTCGACATTTCACTGATCCTGTTTACAGTTATTATTCTATAGATTAACATAGAAAACCTACAGCACAATACAGGCCCTTCAGCCCACAAAGTTGTGCCAAACATGTCCTTATCTTAGAAATTACTAAGCTTACCCGTAGCCCTCTACTTTTCTAAGCTCCATGCACCTCTCCAAAAGTCTCTTAAAAGACCCTATCGAATCTGCCTCCACCACCGTTGCCGGCAGTCCATTCCACACACTCACCACTTCCTGAGTAAAAACCTTACCCCTGATGTCTCCTCTGTACCTACTCCCCAGCACTTAAAACCTGTGTCCTCTTGTGGCAACCATTTCAGCCCTGGGAAAAAAGCCTCTGACTATCCACACGATCAATGCCTCTCACCATCTTATACTCAGCTGAGTATGCCCGCAGGAAAAAGCATCTCAGGGTTGTATGTGGTCGCGTGCACGTGTATTCCGATAATTTTGCTTTGAAATTTGAAGTTTAGAAATGAACCAGTTGGTCAGAATAGTCGTGGAGGTGGGAAAGGGAGAAAGAGATCTGCAGAACACTGAAAGCAATGCCAAACATAGAAATCATCTCATCGTGTTCTGGGAGGCTCTGAGCAATTGAACCTCTCCCTTGTTCCAATTTTCATGAACAATTTAAAGGTAATTTTGCAAATGTAAACAATATGCTCTCGATCTCATTTTGTTCTGTGAAAGCGCTTTGATGTTTAAGAAGTGCTTTGATTTGTTTTCTCTCACGAACACAGATTGTTTGGCCAATTTCGAAGCAGTGACTTGATGGAGTGGAGTGAAACCCAGCAGCAGTTAAAGGAACTTATTTTTCCTGACAGTTCTTTTGTTCAGCGACACCAAGCCGGTCAGAATTTTGACTCCATTTCCCTGCCACTGCTCTGCAATCTTTATTTCCTCGGCCTAATTATAATCTAACAAACCCAGTATTGGAGTTTTCAGTTGACCCTCGTGCACCTCACTTGAAGAGAAAAGAATACTAGACTTTAGTTAGAAGGTGGTGAGCTGTGGAATTCGCTTTCACAGACATCTATGGAGGCTAAATCATTGGGTATATTTAAAGTGGAGGTTGATGGGTTCTTACATCGTAAGGGGGTCAAAGGTTATGGGGAGAAGGCAGGAGAATGGAATTGAGAGAGAAAAATGATTGAAAGGTGAAGCAGACTAGATGGGCTGAACAGCCAAATTCAGCTCCTAAGTCTCCTGGTCTTGTGGTCTATATTTAAAGTGGAGGCCAGCAGGCTCTTGACCAGTAAGGGCATGAAAGGTTTCGGGGAGAATGCTGGAGAAAGAGATTGAGAGGGAATACAAATCAGCCATGGGTTGAGTGGTGGAGCAGAGTCGATGGGCCGAATGGTCTAATTCTGCTGCTAAGTCTTACGGTCTTACTTCCAGCATATCGTTTGGGTTTAGGAAGAAGGCAGAGTGCGCAGAGGAAGGAAATGTGGTCACTGAAGGAACCTGTAAACTCCGGTCAAATATCACCTGATGCCACAGTTGAACCTTTCTTCCTTGATTTGTGAGGTAGCATTCTAACTGCAGGACTGCTGTGATGCCCACAGGAGCCCAGCGATAGAGAGTCAGTGGTACGGCCAGCACGTCCAGCGCCTTTGAGTTCCATTTTGGCCTCCCGGTGAAGCTCTGTCAAATTTTTCCAGGTGCCTTCCGTGATGACCTGACTTACAATGGAGGTCTCTGGCGGTGGTCAGGGCTTCCTTCATTGTGTCAGTAGATTACTGTCGGTCACCCAAGCCCCGGGTAGAGACTCAGGGATACAGTCACACTCAGATGTAGAAGGATCCTTCATCACCGTTTCCATAACAATTTTGCTCGCCCTGAGCTGGACCTCCGAATCTGGAGGACCGGTGGGTCACTCTGTCTGGCCTCTACCCTTTGACCTTTTCGGCATGAATGACACTCCCAAGAACCAAAGCACAAAGCCCTGACTCCAGCCAACAGAGCTCTCCTGGTCATCGAGGCACACAAGCCTCCAAATCCAATGCCAAGTGGTTGTGGCCCTCTTGGAAGCTTTCATTATGAGGTGGCCGCGCTCTCCAACCGAGAAGTGAATTTTGAGCCTCTGGAAATGAAAGTGCCTGTAATATAAATGGCAACTCCTACGCCACAGTTTCCTCCATGTGCACGTCTTTTAAATGCATTGCTGTCTGGAGCAGGCTCATTTCTATATTCATACCAAAATGAATATCCCACAGAGAATATGTTAAAAGCTCAATAAAATGTTAATCGCTGTAGAAGATGGCGAGAGAACATATCTGTCATTCTCTCAGGCCACCCTCAATTAAAATTGGCAGATATAATGCTCAGACTCATTCTTTGGGTTGGCCAGTTTTTACAGCTGATTAATCCTTCTCCTCTCCCCCCCCCCAAACCCACTCCCCCCATTGCTCCAGCCCCAGCAGCTAACAGTTGTTCTGCGGCAGATCAGTCACTGGAGCTCGATAATGGTGTCATTGTTATATCTCAATTGGGCTCAGATAACTTGTTTCTTTCTAACCATATTCTCCAGGGTGTCTGGGATTACTGGCGAGTTTGAAGCCTATTATTTCAGAACATGTTTAGTCAATATTTCTGATAATGCAATTCCATATTTTGGCCTACAAGATATTGATTGGTAGGATTTGATTATAAGAATGCTTGCGATTCTTCTCCCTGTGCTTGAGCGCTATTTCAGCTTTAATTGGTTCTAGTTTCTAAATGTTGGATTTGAACTTTTGCACGACAGAGTACCCTCTGCCAGTTAGGAACGACGCTATGATGGAAAAAATAAGCCTGTTGTGGCATTCGAACGGGTGTATCTTTCCCTTGCGATCCAGTTGTCAGGAACACCTAATCATTTGAGACGAGAGAGAAGGGTTGCTCGCCGAGCCTGGAGCTTTGGTCACCAGCGTTTCAGGGTGACGTCGTCAGTGCGCAGCTGAGTGTCGTTTCTGCCGAGAGCCCGCGACTCGGGACCAGCGCTCACGGCGACCGGCGACCAGGGTAAACGGCCCAGCGGAGGTGGCTCCCCTGTCCGGTTGGCCGGGTTCCCAGCCAGGGTCAAGGTGACGAATCGGATCGGTATGAATGTAAAAGCGCTGAGGACATGACTGGTGGTGAAGCACTTGCGATGTAGACTGCAGACTCGAAGAACAAGCCACCAAGTCACTCACTCAGAGAACTGATTCAAGCTTCTGATCACGGTGCGGCTTCAGGAGCTCACTGCTTTTTGCAATGAATTCCAGAGCCCATTCTCAGTTCTTTTGCATGCAGCGACTCTTGTCTGTACGTTGCCTCATGGGTCAGCAACCTCTGTTTCCTCATGGATAAAATTCTCCAGAATATTGTGCCTATTTTATCTATCCTATAACATTGGTGATTTGTACAGTGTGCAGTCTCCTTAATATGATCTGTCTAGTGTTTTTTTATCCACTTCTGGCACAGCTCCCTGATCTTGTACTGTTGTCGCGACCTCTAGCTTTCCTGTGCACCTTATCAAGAAGCTCAGACAAGCTGGTCAAGCACAATTTGCCCTTAACAAATCCCCACCATCTCTCGTTTCCTTTTGTCTCTCCTGGGCCATTGTTTATAAAAACCTCCCCCATTCCAGCTTTACATGTCCGACAGCCACCACCTTTCCCCTCTCCTCTGTCCAGAGCATGCCTGTTACATTTATAATACTCTGACACCATCCCACATCCAGGAAATTTGGAAATTTGCCTGGCACATAATGGCGGCACAAAAGCGAGGTGGCTGGCATGACGGTTTACAGTGCCGGCGCATGGGGTTCAACGCCCCCCGCCCCCCCGATATCTGTAAGGAGTTTGTACGCTCTTTCTGTGACTGCGTGGGTTTCCTCCGGGTGCTCCGGTTTCCTCCCACATTCCAAAGTTAGTAAGTCAAAGGCATACTATGTGGGCATTGGAAGCATGGGCGACTCTTGCAGGCGGCCCCCAGCGCATCCTCGGATTGTGTTGGCTGTTTACCCCAATGACTTCTTTGACTGTATGTTTCTATGTACATGTTGCAGCTGGATCTAATCTAATCTTTAATCTCTGATTACCCGCCCGGTAAGCAATGTTTCCCATTTCACACTCATACAAAATGCTGGAGGAACTCAGCAGGTCAGCCAGCGCCTATGGAGAAGAGTAAACGGTCGATGTTTCAGGCCGAGACCCTTCATTGGGACTGAGAAGGAAGTGGGGGGAAGATGCCAGAATTTAAAAATGGGAGGAGGGGAAGGAGGCTAGCTGGAAGGTGATTGGTGAAGCCAGGTGGGTGGAAAAGGCCAACGGCTGGAGAAGAACAAATCTGATAGGACAGGAGAGTGGACAAGTGGAGAAGGGGAAGGAAGAGGGGACCCGGGGGGTAAGAATAGGCAGGTGAGAAGAAGTAAAATACCCAGAGTGGGGAATAGAGGAAGAGGGGGGTGGGAAAGTTAGTTTACCAGAAGGAGAAATCGATATTCATGCCATTATTTCGGAGGGTTGTTTGTTATTCCTCTCCACTTCTTGTGGCGAATCGGGCGGCAACCTTCCTGTTTTTTTTTAATCACTTGTCTATTTTTTTACGAGGCCCAGTTGCCAGCTCAACGCTCAACCCAGCACGGGGTGGGTAGCACGCAAGGAGCCGTCCAGACTCGAACCTGGGACCACTGGCCTCGAAGTCCAGCGCTGATGCCACTGCACCACCCTGTTGCCGCTCCACCCTGAAGGTGGCTTCACCTTGGCGCCAGGGGAGATCGTGGGCCGACACGTCGCCATGGGAATCAGAATTAAAATGTTTGGCCTCTGGGAAATCCCATGGGTGTAGCCATTGGGTGCTGGGGGGATGGATGGTTAACGCTCAGCCCTCTACTCCATTTGAGGTCTGGAACCGAGCATATGCCGTGCAATTTCTCAGATGTTAATCCACACATAAATCACACAGATAAGCAGCTTTTCTGGTCTGTATCAGAATTGGCTAGCTATAGCATGAACTTCATTTCACCACTCCTGCAGATACTACTCAATTAACTGACTATTCCCATCTCTCTTCTGATGTCTACCAACTGTCGACCCCTGTGTCTCATAGTTCCAACATTGTCTTTTTTCCCCGAACTATTTCACTTGTTCATCTCCCTCTCTCTTTAAAATCCTTGCAGATAAGTCGACATTAATAAGCATTCTTCGCTCTTAGGTAATGCCCACAACATTTCTATCATTTAGGCAACCTTGATCTGCGTTCTATCAAAGGCATTCTCTCATTCCCTCCATCCCTCGCCCTCTCCTGGGCTGACGGCACAGGAGAGGAGGTGAGGCCAGTCACAGCCAAGGCAGGCTCGAGGGACAGGATATCAACCCTCAGCTCCGGATTTTCCGGTGCTGTCATGCAACTGGCATGTTTTCTCACTTTCCTAGTTCAGAGCTGAGTTGTTAATCCTTCCTCCCGCTCCACAGATGCTGCCCATCCCGCTGGATATCCCCAGCAGTTGCCGATTTCTAGAATCTGTGTTTTTTTGTATTAACTTTTCCCACCCTCAAGTCCAGTGGTCTAATTTTTTTCAGTTTACCTGATGTTTTAGTTTGTTATGCCAGGCTGATCAACACCTCCACCCATTAACACACCCCAGCACCACTACCTACATATCACCTAGTGTCACTTTATATACATACAGTCAGTCTCTGTCCATAACAGTTACGAGGGGTGATGGATAAGTTTGTGGCCTAAGGTAGAAGGAGATGAGTTATACAGCTCTCGTTACCTGCACGTGCAGTTCAACTCTTTGAGTGATTATGCAGAAGGTTTGAAGTTAATATGTAGATAGGCCTCTGATGGTCTCGATAGACATGGATTTGTGCCTTGGAACGTTGCCAGAGCGCAAGCCTGGGCAAGGTTTTTTTTTAATGGAAGACCGGCAGTTGTTGAAGCTAATAATGCATCAGGGTGATTGATAAGTTCGTGGCCTAAGGTAGAAGGAGATGAGTTATTTCAAACTTTCTGCATAATCACTCAAAGAGTTGACCTGCATGTGCATGTAATGAGAGCTGTATAACTCATCTCCTTCTACCTTAGGCCACGAACTTATCAATTACCCCTGCTGTGGACCACCTGGAGGTCCAAGATCCGTATGCTCCACGGCTGCTGGACTAAGCGCATAAATGTAGGAGGGGACTATGTTGAAAAATAAATGTGCTAGGTTTTCTAAAATGGACTCCTTCTACCTTAGGCCATGAACTTATCAATCACCCCCTGTACTTGTGCATCATGTTTTATAGGAATGATTTTATGTTTATATTCATTGTGTGGTTTATTGTGTTCTTTAGGGTAATTTTTTTATGCTGTATGGATCAGGAGTAACAATAATTTTGTTCTCCTTTACACTGGCAGACTGAATAATATCAATAAGCCAACTTGAATATTGAATCTTCTACCTTATCACACCTGTTCTCTTTTTGCTCCTGCCTCTGCACTTAATATATTACATCTTTATTGAAAAATTAATTGTTTAGTTCATAAAACATAGAAGCAGAACCAAGGCATTCGGCCCATTGAGTCTGCTTTGCCATTCCATTGTGGTTGATGGATTACCCCTCCCAACCCCATTCTCCTTCCTTCTCCCTATAATCTCTGATGACTAATCAAGACCCTATCAGTTCATTGCCCGAGGCAACGAATTCCACAGGCTCACCACTCTCTGGCTAGAGAAGTTCATCCTAATCTCTGTTCTGAAAGGGCAAACTTCTATTCTGATGCTGAGCCCTCTGGACCTGGACTCACCCTCTACAGAGAACACCCTCTCCGCGTCCACTCTATCTAGAACTCTCAATGTTCAATAGGTTTCAATGAGATCTCCCCTCAATTGTCCAAACTCCAGTGAGTACAGGCCTAGAACCATCAAACACTCCTCATATGTTAACCCATTCATTCCTAATATCATTCTTGTGAACCTCCTCTGGACTGTGTCCAATGTCAGCACATCTTTTCTTAGATAAGGGGCCCAAAACTGCACACAGTACTCCGTGTGCACTGACCAGTGCTTTATAAAGCCTCAGCGTTACATCCTTGCTCTTATATTCTAGTCCTCTGGAAGTGAATGTTAACTTTGCATTTGCCTTCCTCATCACTGACTCAACCTGCAAGTTAACCTTTAGAGAATCCTACACAACGACTTCCAAGTCCCTTTGCATCTCTGATTTTTCAATTTTCTCCCCGTAAAGAGAATAGTTCACACGTTTTTCCTTTTACTAGAGCACATGACCATACACTTCCCAACACTGTATTCCATCTGCCACTTCTTTACCCATTCTCCCAATCTGTCTTAAGTCCTTCTGCAGACCCCCTCAACTCTTATACCAGTAGATCTGACTTTATCTCCTCCGTCGCAAACTGCAAGGTGGATTCTATCATATTATGATCACTGGCGCCAAAGGGTTCCTTTACCTTAAGCTCTCTAATCAAATCTGGTTCATTACACAACACTCAATTCAGAATTACCTTTCAGCTTGTGTGCTTTACCACGAGTTGCTCTAAAAAGCCAACTTGGATGCATTCTACTAATTCCCTTCCCTGGGATCCAGCACAAACCTGATTTTCCCAATCTACTTGCATGTTAAAAACCCCCATGACTATTATAGCATTGTCCTTTAGATGTGCCCGTTCTATCTCCTGTTGTAATTTGGATCCCCTATTCTGACTACTATTCAGAATTCCCAGTCTCTTAACTCTATTCACAAGGACTCTACATTTTCTGATCATATGATACCTCTTTCTAAGGATTTGATTCAATTTTTTTACCAACAGAGCCACCCCACCACCTCTGCCTTCCTGCCTATCCTTTCAATACAATGTATATCTTGGATGTTAAGCCCCCAACTATGATCTCCTTTTAGTTACAACTCAATAATGCCCACGTCATACCCGCCAATCTCTAACTGTGCTACAAGATCATCTGCCTTATTCTGTACCCTGTATGCATTCAAATATAACACCTTCAGTCCTATATGCATCACCCTTTTTCAATTTTGCCTCCATGTTACACTTCGCTCAAACCACAGGCTGCAATATTTCCCTATCATCCGCCTGTCCTTCCTCACAGCCTCACTACACAATTCATGGACTTCACTGCCAAAGGCTGCATCCTCAGCCCTATCACTCTGCTTCTCATGCCCCCCGCCAAACCCTTCTCCAACAGCCCGCAAGGATAATGGTCCTCCTCGGGTTCAGGTGCAACCCACCCTTTTTGTCCAGGTCACACCTTTCCCAGAAGAGATCCCAATGATCTGGAAACCCTAGCCTCTGCACCTCCTCCTCAGCCGCTCATTCATCCGCACCATCATCCTACTCAGAATCAGAATCAGGTTTATTATCACCGGCATGTGTCATGAAATTTATCAACTTAGCCACAATAATTCAATGCAATACCTAATATAGAAGAAGAAACAATAATAATAATAAATAAATAAATCGATTTCAGTATATGTATATTGAATAGATTAAAAATCATGCAAAAAGCAGAATAAATATATATTTTAAAAAGTGAGGTAGTGTTCCTTTCCTGACTAGCACGCGATACTACGGGTAATCCAGAGATTACTATCTTAGAGGTCCCGATCTTCAGCCTCTTCCCTCACTCTGTACACTCACTGTGGAGGACCTCTTCCCCCTTTCTATCCATGTCGTTGGTGCCTGTGTGCACCATGACCTCTGGCTGCTCTCCCTCCCTGTTGAGAATCTTCTGCAGTCACTCTGAGCCATTCTAGATCCTCGCACCCGGCTACAGGATCTCCTGTCCCTCCTCTTGACTATTGAATCACCCAACGGTATCACGCTGCCTGACTCTACCCTTCCCTGCTGAGCCTCAGTGTCGGCCACTGGCCTGGCTGCTTCACTTGACAGGCACAATCAAGTCATTGGCTATTGATAAATCACAGTCTGGCTTACAGTTTTATAGATTATTACTATGCCTGTTGGTAAATTGGTTTATTATTGTCCCATGTCCTGAGGTTCAGTGAAAAACATGTAGGTTATTTTATCACATTGGTCATTAGCACTTGACGGTAGTCGTCATCATCATTATGCGCCATGTCGTGTGACATCATCATTGTGTGCCGTGTTTTATGACATCCCCGATCATTATCTTTCCATGACCATGATGTTCTTGGCAATTTTTTCCACAGAAATGGTTTGCTATTGCCTTCTTCTGGTCAGGTAGCCACTATCAATACTCTTCAGGGACTGTCTGCATGGTGTCAGTGGTCACATAACCAGGACTTGTGATGGGCACTGGCTGCTCATACGACCATCCACCACCTCTTCCCATGACTTTGGGTGGCCCCGATCCGGGAGCTAAGCAGGTGCTACACCTTGCCCAAGGGTGACCTGCGGGCTAACGGAGGGATGGAGCACCTCACACCTCCTTTGGTAGAGACGTATCCCTACCCCACCAACCACACTAAGATAGTGCAGGAGAAAAAAAAACAGAATTCAGAACGAAATGTTATAGTTACAAAGAAAGTGCAGTGCAGGGAGACAATACGGTGCAAGGCCATAACAAGGTCAATTGTGTGATCAGGAGCCCTTATCATACCAGGAGGCCATTCTAAGAGCAACAGGATAGTCTGGTGGTATGTGCTTTCAGGCTTTTAATCCTCTGCCCGACATGAAGTGAGAACGTCCAGGATGGGGTCTTTCATTACGCTGGCTTCCTTACCAAGGCAGCGAGAAGTATATACAGAGTCCTTGGGAGGACTATAGTTTCCTGTGTGGATGGAGCTTTGCTCCTCATAACTTACTGCTAAGAATTAAATTACAGAAGACTCGTCACTCCACAGTCCAGTGCATTGCTTCCGCGTGTTACTTATTAATTTACTGAGACATACAGTGTGGAGCAGGCCTTTTGGCTCCTTGAGCCATGCCAACGCACACAGTGCTGGAGGAACTCAGCAGGCCAGGCAGCATCTTTGGGAAAATGTACAGTCTATGTTTCAGGCCGAAAACTTCAAGCCGTACCACCCTGATTTAACCCTGACCTGAACACAGGATAATTTACAAAGATTGATTAACCTACTAACCGGGACATCTTTGGACTGTGAGAGAAGGATACTGGAGCACCCGGAGAAAATGCACGCATTCCATGGGAAGGACATATAGGCTCCTCACAGACGACGTCAGAGCTGAGCTCCGAACTCTGGGAGCTGTGCTAGTGTTGCGACAACCGCTTGGCCACCGTGGCGCAGTAGGAAAGGAACTGAAACTGAAAGCCGGTTTACAAAGGGGCCCTGAGAGAGAAATCAAACCCATTGCAGCCCAGCTTCATACTTCATCTCCTCCTCTCCACACACCCACCTTCTCCCTCATCTGGTTTCACCTATCACCTGCCGGCTTGTACACCTTCTGCCTCACCCCACCTTTTCATCCTGGCTTCCTCTCCTCTTCATTTCCTGTCCTGATTATGGGTCTAGTCCAGGGCTCCCCAACCTGGGGTCCACAAACTCCTTCCTTAATGCCGCTGGTCCAAGGCATAGACAGGTTGGGAACCCTTCGCCTAGGCCCAAAACATTGACTGGTTTTGCATTCCCATAGATGTTGCCTGACCTGCTGAGTTCCTCCAGCACTTTGTGTGTGTTGCTTCAAGAAATAATTTTGAGAAGAGAATGTATCCTGACAAATATCTGACAGTGAGCTTCTTGTAGATTGTAATTCCACTGATGTGCTGACATTCAAAACCCTGAGGTCTTGGTCGGAGCTTACGATAGTATCATTCAAATTGCTGTCTTTGTTTCCATTACATTAGTTCCAACTGTTCTGAGACTGGCTTGAGTTCTGTACATTTTGTTCTCAAGATCATTTTCTCTATACAGCAGAGGGGTGTGAATTGTGGGAGTTTGGTAAATTCTGTTCTGAATAAGCAGGTGCATTGGATCATTCACTGCAATGCTCAGTTGTTGGTGCATCAGATTTAAATTCATCCAACATGTTCTTACCAGCTGTTCCTTGGCAATTGAATATTGTTGATTCCTTACTGAGGGGAGTGAAGAAGGATGTCCACTGATCAGCTGCAAGTTTTAAGACATCTAAGATGTGATTGGATTGGGGAGCATGCCTTATGAGAATAGGTCGACAGAATTTGGCCTTTCCTCCTTGGAGCGATGGAGGATGAGAGGTGACCTGATCGAGGTGTATAAGATGTTGAGAGGCATTGATCATGTGGATAGCCAGAGGCTTTTTCCCAGGGCTGAAATGGCTAACACAAGAAGGCACAGTTTTAAGGTGCTTGGAAGTAAGTACAGAGGGGATATCAGGGGTAAGTTTTTCACATAGAGAGTGGTGGGTGCGTGCGATGCACTGCTGGCGATGGTGGTAGAGGGAGATCCAATAGGGTCTTTTTAAGAGCCTCCTGGATAGGTACATGGGAGCTGAGAGAAATATAAGGCTATGCGGTAGGGGAATTCTAGTCAGTTTCAGAGTAGGTTACGTGGTTGGCACAGCATCGTGGGCCGAAGGGCCTGGAAAGTGCTGTAGATTTCTATATTCTATGTTTTAACGAATCCATTCCAAGGGAGAGGAAGGTACAATATTTGACTGAACATCTATATGTTAGAGAAAGGAAATTGAAAATGAAGTGATTGAGATTTCTCTTACTGAACTTCATGACTCCTGCAGTGTTGTTGCCGATTAACTGGACTCGGAAAACTTGCACTCGTTCCTCAACCACACTTTATTTTGCTCGAGCACACAGAGGGCAGCATGGCCCCTGTCACCTGCACCGTTCCGAAGGCTGAACAGAGAAGTGCTGTTTTTATAAAGGGTTGGCTCACAGTTACAGATATTGAGCAAGTGGTGGCCTTGTGTATTTTCAGCTTCCTGATTTGCACGATCAATTGCCATTCACACTGCAGGTGAACACAGGCGTCTAATTGCCAGACCCCAGGTCCGAGAATGAGGAACGACCTGAGGTTCGGAGATTTAAGCGCTGGGCCAGATTGAAAAGGTCAGGGAAGTGATGGACGGACTGGTACAGTTTGCTGCTCCCCGAGGTTTACTCATCTCTGTTTTGAACCGAGACTCGGGCCTGCCACTAGCAGGCTCCAGAACCGGCTGCAGTGATGACAGGCTTTGTTGCCATGGACACGCCTTTGTGAATGTCGGTTCTGAATGTTACTTGTTTACTTTTATAGTTTGCGCAATTTGTTTTTATTTTGCACTTTGGGTGCTGATGTCTTTTTTATAATGGATTCTATCGGGAGTCTTTGTTTTGTGGCTGCCTGTAAGGAGATGTATCTCAAGGTTGTATATAGTATCTGTACTTTGATAATAAATGTACTTTGAACTTTGAGGTGTTAAAATTCAATAGAAACTACAAGTTGACAACTGAAGATACTGTGAAGTTTTAGCACAGTGGTTGTCCCTTAACTGGTGTGTGTTCCTTGAATCCTTCCGTTAAATCTTTATCTTGTCTCATTAAGCCAAATGGCTCCAGTCCCCTGCTGTGCAAAAGGGAGCTACCGTTGTTCAAAGACCTTTCTTGCCTGGACATTAATTTAACCCTTGCTCTACGGCAACTTCTACGGCAGGAAGTGCATTATGCACATTAGGAGCTCAGATAGTTCATTCTTCTGCTTTTTTTTACACTTCATATTTCAGGACCTGGATGTTGTTGTCAAAGCCCACGCTTGTCGCCCCTCTGTACTACTCTTGAGTAAGTGGTGATGTGCAAGTGAGATCTTCCTGCCTCGCACTGGACCTTCTTTTGGCAGCTCTCCCACAGTGCTGTTGGTAGGATTCAACAAAGCACCAAGCAATTTTGGGAGAGTGAGATGCTACTGACAGAGTTTCAGTTTATAGTCTATATCTCTTCTGTCCTGAGTTTTACTTCCATACTTATCTTTCAGGTAGCGACAATGCATTCTCCTGTTTAATATTTATTGAGTGCGCTCTGCCCTTCTTTCCTCCCATGTCAGGGGATTGAGTTCCAGAGCCATGAGGTGACATTGCAGCTCTATAAAACCCTAGTTAGACCACACTTGGAATATTGTGTTTGCTTCCAGTCACTTCATTGCAGGAAGGATGTAGAATCTTTATTTAGAGATCCAGACCCCCCCAGCTGAACGAACAACCCACCTATTTAACCCTAGACTAATGACAGGACAATTTTCAATGACCAATTAACTTAATAACCGGTACGACTGTGGGAGATAACCAGAGCACCCGGATGTGCAAGGAGGGACAGAGAACGTTGGAATGGAACTCCAAACTCTAACACCCTGAGCTATAAAAGAGTCACGCTAACCGCTGCTCTACTGTGGGACTCTTTAGTGGCTGCAGAGGAGATTTGTTATTTATTTTATTGAGCTACATCATGGAATAGGCCTTTCCTGCCCTTGGAGCCATGCCACCCAAAAATCCTCCAATATAACCCTAGCTTAATTGCAGGACGATTAACAATGACCAACTAACCTACCAACTGGTACGTCTTTGGACTGTGGGAGGGAACTGGAGCACCCAGAGGCAAAATGCAGTCACAGGGAGAACATACAGCAGCCAGAATTGATCCGGGTCACCCGTACTGTAAACCACTAAGCTACCACACCAGGATGCTCCTTAGATTGGAGAACTTGTCTTATGAGGAAAGGTTGAGCAAGCTAGGGCTGTTCTCTTTGGACTGAAGGAGGATTAGGGTGACTTGATAGAGGGTGGGTACAAAATAATAAGAGGCATAGATCGAGTGGATAACCAGAGACTTTTCCCCAGGACAGAAATAGATAACTCAAGGGGACATAACTTAAGGACAACTTAGGGGAAAGTCAGAGATTTTCAGAATCAGAATCAGGTTTATTATCACCGACGTGTGACGTTAAATTTGTTATCTTAGCAGCAGCAGTTCAATGCAAAACATAATCTAGCAGAGAAAAAAATGAATAAATAAAATAAAAATACAACTAGTAAATAAACAAGTAAATCAATTATGTATATTGAACATATTAAAAAAACGTGCAAAAACAGAAATACTCTATGTTAAATAAAAAGTGAGGTAGTGTCCAAAGACTCAATGTCCATTTAGGAATTGGATGGCAGAGGAGTAGTTTACACAGAGAATGAAGGGTTTGTGGAATGCCCTACTAGGTTTATGTTAGAGGCACATATATTAGGGACATTTAAGAAACTCTTAGATGGGCACATGGATGATAGGAAAATGGAGAGCTATGTAAGAGGGAAAGGTTAGATTTGAGCAGGTTAAAAGATCAAGACAACATCATGATTCCGAGAGTGAAGGGGTTAACATATGAAGAGCGTTTGGCAGCTTTGGGCCTGTACTCACTGGAATTTAGAAGACTGCGTGCTGATCTCACTGTATCCCGTTGAATGTTGAAAGGACTAGATAGGGTGGATGTGGAGACGATGTTTCTTGTGAACTGGAGGGCACAGCCTCAAAGCTGAGGGGCGACCTTTTAGAACAGAGGTAAGGAGGGGTTTTTGTTAGCCAGAGAGTGGTGAATCTGTGGAATGCTCTGCCACAGACTGCAGTGGAGGCCAAGACTGGCTATTTTTAAGGCGGAAGTTGATTGTTTCTTGATCAGTAAGGGCATCAAAGGATGTGGCGAGAAGGCAGGAGTATGGGGTTGAGTGGGATCGGGGATCAGCCATGATGGAATGGTGGAGCAGACTCGATGGGCTGAATGGCCCAATTCTACTTCAATATCTTATGGTCTTAAGGGCCGTAAAGCCTGTGCTGTGGTGTTCTATGTTTTATGTCAAAACTGCATGGTTGGTAGGTTAATTAGCCATTGTAAATAGCCCCTGCTTTGTAGACAAGTGGTGAATTTGGTGGGAATAGAGGGAAACTTTGGAAGAATACAGTGGTTTGGAATTGGATAAATGAGTACTTGATTGCTAGTACAGACTTGCTAGGCCAAAAAGCATGGTTACATACTGTATCTCTCTGTGACTTCATAAAGCTCTGGTTAGACCACATCTAGAGGTAGAAGTTTATAAGATTATGAGTGGTTAGGCCTGTCCTCTTCTCATTTCTACCATCAGAAAGGAGATACAGAAGCCTGAAGGCACTCACTCAGCAATTCAGAAATAGCTTCTTCCCCTCTGCCATCCGATTTCTGAATGGACTCTGAACCCATAAACACTAACTCACTACTTCTTAAAATTTCTATTTTTGCACTATTTATTTCATTTAACTTTTAATACATTTATATATTTACTGAAATTCACATTTTTTCTCTACTATTATGTATTGCATTGTAGATGCAAAGTTAACAAATCTCACGACATACGCCGGTGATATTATAGCTGATTCTTTTCCCCAAGGTCAGAATGTTTAACAGTCGGGGGTGGGGGGGTTGCATTTAAGGTGAGGGGGTGGGGTGGGGTAAGTTCAAAGGGGACGAATAGTATGTTTTTTACACAAAGAGTGGTGGATGCCTGGAATGCACTACGGCAGTGGAACAACATACGATAGCAGTATTAACTCTCTGACGGGCATGTGAGTGTGCAGCGAATGGTTCACTATGCTCCTGGTGTAGGCAGAAGGGATTAATTTAGATAGATGCTTAATTGCTGGTTTAATTAGTTCAGCACAACCCCATGGGCCCAAGAGCCTGTTTTTGTGCTGTACGGTTCTGTGTTCTATAAAGAAAGGCTAAGGCATATGGTACATGGACAGGAGAGGTTTACAGGGTTATGGGGCAATTGGGACCAACTCAGATAGGTGTCTTGGTCAGCAGGGACGCTGGGCCAAAGCGCCTGTTTCGGTGTTGTATTTCTCTCTGTCTTTAGGTCTGTGCACAGATTATAAACAGTCACCAGAAGTCCTTGTTAGATTTATACCTGTTAAAACCAGCAATGACTAGTACCCGCTTAGATTATAAAAGAACCGAGAGAACACAAAGGGACTTGGGACTCCTTGTGCAGATCACCCCAACTTGCAGGTAGAGTCGGTGGTGAGGAAGGCAAATGCAATGTCAGCATTCGTTTCAAGAGATCTAGAATATAAGAGCAAGGGTATGACGCTGAGGCTTTATAAGGTGCTGACATTGCATTCGCCTTGAGTATCGTGAATAGTTCTGGGCCCCTCATTTAAAAGACGTGCTGGCGTTAGAGAGGGTTCAGAGGAGGTCTGCAAAGATTTTCTGGGAACGAAGGGGTTAGCATACGAGGGAAGTTTGACAGCTCCCTGTCTGTACTCTCTGGAATTTGGAAGGATGAGGGTTATTGAAACCTTTTGCTGAAAGGCCTAGACAGAGTAGATGTGAAAAGGCTGGTCCCATAGTGGGGGAGTGTTGGACAAGAGGGTATAGCTTCAGGATAGAGGGGCGTCCATTTCAAACAGAGATGCGGAGAAATTCCTTTATAGCCAGACGGTGGTGAATTTGTGGAATTTATCATCACGGGCAGCTGTGGAGGCGAGATCGTTGGGTGCATTTAAGGCAGAGCTTGGTAAGTTCTTGATTGGACATGGCATCAAAGGTTGCGGGGAGAAGGCTGAGGAGTGGAACTGACGAGGGTTAAAAAAGATCGGCCATGATTGAATGGTGGGGCAGACTTGATGGACCAGAAAGCCTCATTCTGCTCCTATGTCGTGTAGTCTTACGATTGGTTTACAGGCAGCCTGGTAGGCATAGTTGATCTTAAAATTCTCATGTGAATTTTTCAGTCAGTTGAGGTAGTGCTTCTGAAATAGATTACTTCTTCACCACACCGGTTAATTCCACATTTATTGTTACAGACATCCCACCTCTCCCGGAAGTTCCGGGAGTCTCCCACATATTGACAGCAGCTCCCTGATGTCCGCAAATTGTATACGATGTCCCGGAAATTGATTTTTTTCGAGAGGGTGAGTGAGAGGGAGCTCTTGGTCTCTCTTCATGCTAAGTAGACCTATCAGTTTTCTCTGTGGGCGGGCTTTACAGTCGACCTCAAAAATAATGACAGTGTTGCTCACTGCACTGTTTACAACGGTGACTTTTCTATTGCCCGTGGTGGGTTAAAATGTAAAAGACATGTTGAGGTGAGTTTAACAGGTGTCATTCGTTCATTAGCATAGCTAACGTTATTTAAACTAGCTGGCTAGCTGCTAAGGAGCTACTCTATTGATGTCCTGCGTGATGAGGCCAAACTCCCTGTAGACCTGCTTAAAGTTGTAATAGATTAAAAGAACGACTCCATGACAATATAAATACATATTTTAATGTCACATTTTCTGCATAAACCCAACTCGGTGTACAGATTAGACAAAATCACAAACAAAGTATTACATGCACCCTTGGAGGTCAACTGGGAAAGGGGGTGGAATACGGGGTTGTGGAGGGTGGGGTGCTACCTCCCTGAAATGAGTTTTTGCAGGGTGTTGTTAGATCATTATTGTAGGAGCTAAATATCTATTTTGTGTTGCGTGTTTAGTACGGGCAATTTATCGCGTGGGTTGGGGTGCTGTTGAGGTGAAGGGTGTAGTTACGTATTAACACTCTGTCTTGGGGTCAGTTTAATCTGGTTAGAGCAGGGGGGTAGGCTGGGGGAGTAATTGATCGTTAACACTTAAGAACGTTAAATATGCTTTACGCTTATCGGAATGTTTAAATACGCTTAAATACACATAGACCACTTTGTTATATTGTTAGCTTTAGTTTCTAATCGTTACAAGATTGTTTGTCGTTGCTGGCTTCTTAATAAAGGATCGAAGATACTCTTTTGAACTTTGAAACTTCTCTATTTCGGAGTGTGTCATACATTGTTAACCCCCCCCCGTTTCATCTCTGAGCAGTTCTGGTTCATTTTCCAGTAACCACTACAATCATGGAGGTCCTGGGGTTTGAAAGGAGAAACTAGTTCCTCTGGTCTAGGCATTCAGAAGCCAAGTAGTCTGAACTAAAAGTTTGACCGCGAAGACCAGGACGATGTTAATTGGCGTGGCAGAGTTGGTAATTAGATTGTTTCCTGTTCTGAGGAGTTCAATGAACGGGATGGGCCTATAGTCACTAAAAGATTTTAAGAATGAGAGTTTGCCCTTGAAGTGAAAAGCATCTCTTTACTGAAGAATGCATGTACCCGGAATTGTCTTTGCCAGAGGTTGGGCTGCTCGGTCATTGAGAATATTCTAGGCTAAGATGGACAGGTTTCTGTACAAAGGGAATCAGGTGGGATTTTGGTTGAGGTGGAAGATGTCCTTTTTGAATGGCTTGTCAGGCTCACAGGATCCAGTAGTGAAGTCAGTCTCAGGTGCCAGTGACTGAAATCATGCCGGTAATAGAAACACCGGAATTTTTTTTTGTCTATATCCTATATAAATGAAAGTAATCATAACTGGTTATTGATTTGGTTCTTGTCATAAAGTATTCTCAATGGACCAATATTGTTGCAAGTATCTTTTATACACACTGCAATACATGAGAGACTTAAGATTCGTTAAAATTCAGATCTTGCTTTCCCTTCTGATTAAAGATAGATACGCAGGAATTCCCTGTGGCTAAACATTTTAATTTTGGCTCCCATTCCTATTCCGACCATGGCCTCCTCTTCTACCATGATGAAGCCTCCCTCAGGGTGGAGGATTATATTCCGTCTGGGTAGCCTCCAACCTGATGGCATGATTTCTCCTTCTGGTCACTTTTTCCCCATCCTGCCCCTCTTCTAATCCCTACTCCGGTCTTTCACTTCTCACCTGCCTATCACTTTTGAATGTTGAAAGGCCTAGACAGAGTAGGCCTTCACTTTCTCCAGCAGCCCACTCTCCTCTCGTACCAGATTCCCTCCTTTCCAGCCTGTACATTTTCCACCCGCCTATTGCCTCCTTCCCCTCCTGCCCCTCTTTATTCTGGCATCTTATCCCTTCCTCTTCAGCCCTGAGGAAGGGTCTCGGCCTGAAAAGTCCATTTCCGCAGATGCTGCCTGGCCTGCTGAGTTCCTCCAGCATCTTGCGTGTGTTGCACAAAGTTAAGTTAACCTCTTCCACTCTGGCTTGTTTTGCAGGATGACCTAGTAAAATTCAGCTTAATCCAGACTGTAATGGGACAACGTTTGATCTTCAGGAGGTACCGTAGTGTCAGAGATAGCTGTTTTACTAAGCTGCCAAAAACCTGGACCAGTGAAGTGCGAGGTATAACTTCAAAATCTAATCCGAAGTAGCTGTCGAGTTTCACTTCAGTCAATTAAATAATCCGGAATAAAAATCAAAGTTCAAAGCAAATTTTATTATCAGAGTACGCATACAGCCCTGAGATTCAGCAAATCTGTAAAATAGGAACTACAACAGGACCAATGAAAGATCAACCAGAGTGCAAATATGCAAATATAAATAAATAGCGATAAATAATGAGAACATGAGATAAAGAGTCCTTAAAGTGAGATCACTGGTTGGGGGATTGTTTATATTTTTTCACAGATGCTGACTGGCCTGCTGAGTTCCTCCAGCATTTGTGTGAGTGAGTGTGTGTGTCTGTTGCTTTAGATACAGATTTTTTTCCCACATATGCTGCCTTTTTGGTTAAAAAAAATCCATTTGAACCAAGCAGTTAGTAGCAAGCAGTGAGGTGCCATGCTTGAACTCCATCTTTGCTTTGATATAATAATCTGAAGCAATCTCTGACAATCACCTTTCACGTTGTATTGTACTCAGCTGTGGACAAGTTAATTGTCTCGGGATGTTCCACACCCTCTGCACCTCTGCAATGAGATCATTAGATTGATCTTCACTCTTTATTCCTAGCTCATCCTTCGGAAAAAATTGGTGTGGAAATTAATTTTTAATTGGTCCTTTTTGCCTGAAATCAGATGAATTGAAACCAAAACCCTGGAACAGCTTCTGACCTTTCACAGCGTCAAACTTTTCCCGTCGCTGACAAATGTTTTTTTTTTGTTTCGTAACAGATCAAGTTATAATTCAGTGGGTCTTTAGTTTTGATGTGTTAATGAAGGTGATGCATGCTGTTGAAAGAAAAGCTTTGAGCCCCGCGGAAACTGCCAGAGCCCAGCTGGCTGTGTAGCAACGACAATGGCGTAAGGTTGTCACACTGCGTGGTTTCTGGCATGTTAAAAAGCACACACACACACACACTCACACAATCCCGCCCTGTGAATTAAGAGATCTTTCACGTTCATCATACAAAGCTGTGCCGTGGAAGTTTTCGCTTTCCTGTTGTACACGGTTTGTGACTACTGAGCAATCACGGGAGGATGCAGAGCCAACAACCTGTCTCTTAATGTGAACAAAACAAAAGAGATGGTTGTAGACTTCAGGAGGGCACGGAGCGACCACTCCCCGCTGAACATCGACGGCTCCTCGGTAGAGATCGCAAAGAGCACCCAAATTTCCTGGTGCTCACCTGACGGAGAATCTCACCTGGTCCCTCAACACCAGCTCTATCGCAAAGAAAGCCCAGCTGCGTCTCTACTTTTTGCGAAGGCTAAGGAAAGTCCATCTCCCACCCCCCCATCCTCATCATATTCTACAGGGGTTGTATTGAGAGCATCCTGAGCAGCTGCATCACTGACTGATTTGGAAACTGCACCATCTGGGATCGCAAGACCCTGCAGCGGATAGTGAGGTCAGCTGAGAAGATCAAAGTTGACTTGACTTGACTTGATGTAGGCCATGCGCAGTTGAAATTGGCATCATGACCAGCACAGACATGGACCCCCTATGGATTACAAGGAGGAGATGTTTGCTGTCTTGAGGCAAGTCAGGTTGGATAACTCCATAGGGCCTGATAAGGTGTTCCCTCAGACTCTGTGGAGGAGGGGCATGCAGAAATTGCCAGGGCCCTACCTGGGATACTTAAACCATCCATAGTGACAAAGGATTGGAGGATAACCAATGTTGTTCTGCTGTTCAAGAAAGGCTCGAGAAATAAACCAGGAAATTATAGGCCGGAGAGCCTGACATCAGTAGTGGGCAAGTTATTGGAAGGTATTGTGAGAGACCGGATATTTGGATAGACATGGACTGATTAAGGATAATGGCTTTATGTATGATAGGTCATGTTTACCCACTCTTTGAGAAAGCTCCCAGGAAAGTTGATAAAGGCAAAGAAGTGGATGTTGTCTGCATGGGCTTCAGCAAGGCATTTGACAAAGGATCACATGGGAGGTTGGTCAAGAAGGCTTAGTTGCTTGGCATTCAAGATGAGGTAGTAAATTGGATCAAACATTGGCTTTGTGGGAGAAGCTGGAGCGTGGTTGTAGATGGTTGCTTCTCTGACTGGAAGTGGTGTGCTGCAGGGTTCGGTGCTGGGTATGTTGTCGTTTGTCATCTGTATCAACGATCTTGATGATAATGTGGTTCACTGGATCAGCTAATTTGTGGACGAAACCGTGATTGGGGGTGTAGGGGACAGCGAGGGAGGCAATCGTGGCTTGCAGAGGGATCGCGTGTCGGTTAGAAAAGTGGGCTGAAAGTGGCAGATGGAATTTAATGCAGAGAAGTGCAAAGTGTTGCACTTCAGGAGGATCAACCAGGGTAGGTCCTACACAGTGAACGGTCGGGCACTGAGGAGTGCAGTGGAACAAAGGCATCTAAGAGTACAGGTCCACAATTTGTTGTAAGTGGCATCACGGGTAGATAGGGTCATAAAGAAAACTTGGCACCGCGGTCTTCATGAATCAATATATTGAGTACAGGAGATGGGATGTTGCATTGACGTTGTATAAGTTGTTGGGTGAAGCCTAATTTGGAGTATTGCATGCAGTTTTGGTCACCAACCTACGGGAAAGATGTAAATAAGGTTGAAAGAGTACAGGGAGAATTCACAAGGATGTTGCCGGGTCTGGAAGATCTGAGTTATAAGGAAGTACTGAGTAAGTTAGGACTTTATTCCTCGGATTGTAATTGATTTCATGGAGGTGTACAAAATGATGAGGGGTGTAGATAGGGTAAATGCAAGCAGGCTTTTTCCACTGAGGTTGGTTGGGACTACAACCAGAGGTCATGGGTTAAGGGTGAAAGGTGAAAAGTTGCAGGGGAACATGATGGGGAGCTTCTTCACTCCGAGGCTCGTGAGAGTGTGGAACGAGCTGCCTGCGAACGTGGTGCAGCCAGGGCTCGTTTTCAACACTTAAGGGGCTTTTGGATAGGTGCATGGCTGGTGGGGGCGTGAAGGGCTATGGTCTTGGTGAATGTCGATGGGAGTAGGCAGTTTAAGTGGTTTGGGCACGGACTAGATGGGCTGAAGGGACTGTCTCTGTGCTGTACTCTGTAGGGTTTCTCTACTGTAGTGATTAGGGTTGTGTCAGATGATTCAAGAATTCTGGTAGTGGGATCAGCTTCTCCCTGTGAGCATCATCTGTTTGGAGGGACGGTGATGGTGATGGCATTACTCTCCAGGTTTCTCCTTTTTTAATTATTTCTTTAGCCAGAGAGCGGTGGAACTCATAGCCACAGGTGGCTGAGAAGGCCAAGACAATGGGTATACTTAAGACAGAGGTTGATAGATTCTTTATTAGTCAGGGCATGAAGGGTTACAAAGAGAAGGCGGGAAATTAGGGCTGAGAGGAAAATTGGATCAGCCATGATGAAATGGCGGAGCCAACTCAATGGGCCAAATAGCCTAATTCTCTTCCTATAAGATATAACCTAGAAGTCTACAGCACATTACAGGCCCTTCAGTCTACAATGTTGTGCTGACCATGTAATATACTCTAGAAACTGCCTAGAATTTCCCTACCACGTAGCCCTCTATCTTTCTGAGCTCCATGTACCTATCTAAGAGTATCTTAAAAGAATGTATTGTATCCACTCCCACCACCATTGCTGGCAGTGCATTCCATGCACCCACCACTCTCTCTGTGTGAAAAACTTACCTCTGACATCTCCCCTGTACCTACTTCCAAGCACCTTAAAACTATGTCCCCTCATGCTAGCCATTTCAGCCCTGGGAAAAAGCCTCTGACTAGCCACATGATCAACGCCTCTCATAATCTGATACACCTCTATCAGGTCACCTCTCATCCTCCGTCGCTCCAAGGAGAAAAGGCTGAGTTCACTCAACCTATTCTCATAAGGTACGCCCTCCAACCCAGGCAACATCCTTGTAAATCTCCTCTGCACTATATCTCCTGGTCTTATGGTTGTGTGGTAAAAGAACTCCCACAGTGTTGTTAAGTAGATATTGGCAGGATTTTGACTCTCTGACGTAAAAAAAAGATGGAGTATTTATTAACCAGATCACTAAAAACCCAACTTGTCCTGTTTTTGTTATGTAAATCTTGCGTATAAAGCACCTTGCTGATGTTGTGTTTGTGCCTGAGTTCACCCACACACGGGGCTGATCTTCTTGTTGTTTGTACCAGCTCTGAACCACTGGCTGAAATAGGATCAGAATGTGAGTCCCAGCCTTTGTTTTCCAGTCAGGAAAACAAGGAGAAAGCTGCAGAGCCAGGCACGAGCCAGCTGTGCGACTCAAAGGCTGGTCTCCGGACCGCTACTTGTGTGTTTCTTCTGAGTTCATGCTGAGTCTTCATGTGCTGTCCTGGGGAACTCACTGAACTCACTCCCCAACGTGCGCTGTCACAATGAAACAATCTTGAGCCACTCCACAACATGGGCAAGACCCCTTCACAACTCACAGTGCATCTCCCTCAATTTGCAACACCCGCGTCCATCTCCTTCCCCTCGTTTCTGCAGTTACTGTCTTTCTAAATTTAATGAAATCCACACTTTCTGCACCATATAAGTTTGAATGTCTGAATTATACTGTTACCCTTTAGGAATTCTGTCAGTTTTCATTACTCTCCTATTCAATTGATGTCTAAGACATAATTTCCTATCCTGCATAGAGGGTAAAAACAATGAACATTTAGTCTGCTGGTCCTGGAGTCGGGAATTCGGGCAAGCAGCACGGTGTGTTGTAACATCAAGACAGCAAGCTGTTTTTCTCCCCTCTCGCTGTGGTAGAAGCATAGAAAACCTACAGCACAATACAGGTCCTTCAGCCCACAAAGCCGTGCTGAACATGTCCCTACCTTAGAAATTACTAGGCTTACCTATAGCCCTCTATTTTCCTAAGCTCCATGTGCCTATCCAAAAATCTCTTAAAAGACCCTGTAGTGTTCTTGCACAGGTGTAAAATCTCTGAACTAAACACCAAGTATAAACCGGAGTCAATGAGGCGCGATCCCAGTAAGATTAACCGTTTACTGTTCACTCTTCCACATTAATATATGATGAAAACTGTTGATAAAACAATACAAAATATATACAGTATTTGTTTCCTTCTTGGCATAGCATTTACATCACGAATACTTGTAAAAGTAAAACTACAAACTATGTTACATTAATATACAACAGACAGTCAGAATCTATCTACGCCATCGACTGGCTTTAAATGCACTTCAACTCAAACTATCCACAACTCTTTAAACAACAAAGAACATAAACTTTATCAACCATCATTACTTTTAACAGAATCAGCATTAAAATTTTTACTTCAACATCGATTATCTTATGAATTTATGGTGTTGCTTCTATGATGTTTCTAGTGCGTAGAAAGAAAACTTTTCTTGCGCTGATCCTGCACACACAAGCCCCTGCCTGCCCATTTCTCCAAACCGGTATTTTCCCATAAGACGCGGCGAAACCGGGTGTGACGTCATCACATACCGCGATATATCACAGACAACGAATTTAACTTCAACAACCTTAACTTCAACTAGAAAATAATTACAAATGAATTACTAAAGCAAAAATATATTAAACTAAATGAATGCCTTAAGGGCAGCACAGACCCTATTGTATCTGCCTCCACCAAAGTTGTTGGCGGCCCATTCCACGCACTCACCACTCTCTGAGTAAGAAACTTACCCCTGCCATCTCCTCTGTATCTACTCCCCAGCACCTTAAACCTGTGTCCTCTTGTGGCAACCATTTCAGCCACACAATCAATGCCTCTCATCATCTTATACACCTCTTTCAGGTCACCTCTCATCCCCCTTCACTCCAAGGAGAAAAGGCTGAGTTCACTCAACCTTTTCTCATAAGGCATGCTCCCCAATCCAGGCAACATCCTTGTAAATCTCCTCCGCACCCTTTCTACGGCTTCCACATCCTTCCTGCAGTGAGGCGACCAGAACTGAGCACAGTACTCCAAGTGGGGTCTGACCAGGGTCCTATATAGCTGCAGCATTACCTCTTGGCTCTTAAACTCAATCCCACGATTAATGAAGCCCAATGCACCATACACCTTCTTAACCACAGAGTCAATCTGTGCAGCTGCTTTGAGTGTCCTATGGACTCAGACCCCATGATCCCTCTGATCCTCCATACTGCCAAGAGTCTTACCAACGATGCCTCTTCACTAGTGAGAGAGAGAGAGAGCCTAATTGAGACGTCGAAGTGTTGGGATGGACAGAAAATTTTGATGGACTCTCGATCATGGTCTCTGGGGGCTTTGCCCTTGCTTGGGTGGTGAGGAGGGGGTTGATGCTTTCAGTGGAGCAAGTGGGGTGAGGGGGAGGGTTGATGCTTTGTTGCTGCTTGTGCTTGTGATTGTAATGTTTTTCCGTCATTCTTTGAGCTTTGTTTCTGTCTGTTTCGTGGATGTTTGTGAAGAGTACAAATTTCAGGTGGTATACTCATACTTTCTCTGAGATTATCTTGAACCAATGAACCGTTCCTTTTTGGCTTTGTAAAGTTGATGCTAGTACACCTGTCCGTGACTGAATCTCTATGAAAATCAATCCAGTGGCGTTAATATTGTGCTGAGGTGTGAGATTGTGTGATGTTGCTTATGATTAAAGTGTTGGTCTAGTGATCTGAAGGTTGCTAATTCGAGCCTCAGCTGAGGCAGCGTGTTGTGTCCTTGAGCAAGGCACTTAACCACACGTTGCTCTGCGATGATACTGGTGCCAAGCTGTGTCGGCCCTTGCCCTTCCAACATCGGTTGGACAACATCGGTAATGTGGAGAGGGGAGACTTGCAGCATGGGCAACTGCTGGTCTTCCATACAACCCTGCCCAGGGCTCAGACAACATCGAAAATCGATGGACAGCTGAAGAAGAAGAACTCAAGTGTGATGAAACATAGAGTATCCAACAAAGTCTTCTCAGCCGAAAGGTCAGCATTGAGAACCAGGGAATCGTGTTGAAGATCAGACGTGCCCGGGTGCAGTGGATCAAGTTTCACTCCATGGTTAGTTTAGTTGACAGCGTAAGGAGAAACCGTCTGGCACTGGAGCAGAGGTGAGTCACGACTGCTTCAGGCTGCCAACTCCCTGTGACTGCTCAAGCCTCCACAGTTTAACGATTCACTTCTGAGACACTGCTGTGCCTGACATGTGGGAAGAAAATAATGAGGAGAATTAAAAATAAACTTTTATTTGGTTTTTTATGAGCACGCTGGTTTCATTCATTATAAAATTATTGACCATGGATAAAATGTAGTTTGACTGACAATCAGGTAACAATTTTTTTTAAAAATAAAAATTCCCACTGACAGTGGAAGACCATAAGATATAGGAGCAATGAGGCCATTTGGCCCATTAAGTCTGCTCCAACATTTCGTCATGGCTGATCCTATTTTCCTCTCAGCCCCGATCTCCTGCCTTCTCCCCATAACCCTTCTTGTCTTAACCAATCAAGAATCTATCAACCTCTGCCTTAAGTGTATGTGACTTGGCCTCCACAGCTGCCAATGGCAATGAATTCCACAGATTCACCACTCTCTGGCTAAAATTCCCCCTCATCTCTGCTGTAAAAGGGTATTCTGAGGCTGTATTCTATGGTCCTGGATTTTGCCATCAAAGGAAATATCTTCTCCACATCCACTCTATCAAGGCCTTTTACCATTCAGTGGTTTCAATTAGGTCTCTCCTCAGCTGGAGTCAATAAGAATGAACGTGAAGTTATGAATGGTTAGTGGTTGTAGGCGTTATTATGGGCAAGAGATGATCTGATTTCACTTCCAAGAACATGTATAAGAAAAGTTGTCATTCCCTTTACCCGTCAATTCTTTTTCCTTCTTGGGCCCTTAGTTCCTGGTGGAGCATAGACCATCGATGTCCTCCGGTCTTCATGGTCCAATGTCGATGGTATGGTTGGAGTTCATCAATGTTTCTACAATCCGTTGTATCCACTGCACAGGGGATTGGCCTATGCAGCTCCTCCAGAGCCCTGTGGGCCGTCCTGACCCAATCCCACCTCTTGTGTTGGGAACGTAGGGTTGGACTTTGAGAGGCATATGTGTCAATGGCCGGTGGTACAACCTCAGCTATCAGGAAGTAACACAATGGAGTCAGGCCACAATGGAAATTACAAACAAAAGACATTTATAACGTTACAGTTAAGTTAAGTGGAAAAAGGGGGGATGTGTGGTGTTGTGTTGGCCGCAGAACTGGAGAGAGAGACAGTGGGAGTGGGTCTGGCCTTGTTTTTAAGCAGTCCTCAGTGGGTGCCAGCAATGAAAGGGTGTTTGTTTGCATTGGGACTGCACCACAGGTTAAAGAGGAACAGTACAGGGCATAACACTAATGCAAATGCATCAAGCAGAATGGTCTTCAATTCTTGCTTTGGTCAAAGCAAAGGCCAGCAGTGGCCTATTATATCCCTCTTCACTCTCTATGACCATTCCTTATGTATTTTCTGCTAGCTCATTTCCATTCTATTGCTCAGTTACTCCTTCCAGCCAACCCTTATTTACAGCCAAAAGATGGCCAAGAGATTAATTGTCTGGTTCATAGTATCGATACCTCATAAATTCTGCAGTTTCCCATGAATGGCATGAGATCAAGGAGAACAGGTCATCAGGGAGGAGGTACAGAAGCCTGAGGGCACCCATTCAACGATTCCGGAGCATTTCTTCCCCTCTGCCACCCTTTTTCTGAATGGACAGTGAACTACCTCACTACTTTTTTTCCATTTCTATTTTTGCACTATTTATCTAATTTAACTATTTTACATACCTACTGTAACTCACTCTGTTTCTATTATCATGAATTACATTGTACTGCTGCTGCAAAGACAACAAATTTCACGACATATGCTGTTGATATTAAACCTAATTCTGATTCAGACTCCGATGGCAGCAGTGTAAATTCACGATGTATTTTTAACCATACATAATTTATGATGAAGAAATGTCATTTTGACTTGCATGTGACAGGTGTTTTCTGAGTCTGAAGTACTGAGCTTACAGCTGCTCTCTGGTACTGTGCAGTGACATTTTAAATGCGATTCTGGGGAAATGTGGCATTGCTGCCTTTTGTTTTGGACGCATCGTTCCGTAGAAGTCTGGGTCGCAAGTTTAAGTTTACGCACGAGTCTTGTCACGCAACACAGAAGAGGGTGAGGGAACTTGGCCAGCATTCCTTCCCCAAGTGGCTCTGCCAAAGCAAGCATTGCCCTGTCTGGGTGTAGACAAACTCTGCACCCTTCAAGGAGGGCTGCCACAGGAAAGCAGCATTTTTTACCCCCCCAATTACCCCCCCCCCAACCCATCCAGACCTCTGCACCGGGTTCAGGAACAGTTCATACTCTTGAACCATCAGGCTCCGGAACCAGCGTGGATAACTTCACTCACCTCAGCTCTGAACTGATTCCACAACCTAGACTCACTTTCAAGGACTCCACAGCGCAAGATCTCAGAATTATTTACATATTTACTTAATTTGTATTTGCACAGATTGTCCTCTTTAGCACATCAGTTGTTTGTCGGTCTTTGTTTATGTGCCGTTTTTCATTTATTCCATCATATTTCTCTGTTCTGCTGTGAATGCCTGCAAGAAAATGAATGGCATAGTAACCTATACGTAATTTGACAATAAACTTACTTAGAACTTCAAAATTAGTTACTATATTTTGCAAGTGTTAATAACATAATTCTCAATCCTATCTTAGCCCAACTTGTATGCAATTAGCTTTCAAAGTCTGAAGAAATGCTCCATCTTTGGAAGCTCAGCTGAGTCTCGAAAAGCAAGCTTTAAAATCCAAAAAGGCAAGAGGGTGTGGCTCTCAGAGGCTGGTGTCTGGACAGGGGAGAGGAGTGAGGAGGGGGGTTTCTGGCAGCGCCCACCTTGAGGGAGATAGTTCAGGGTCTGCACGCTGACCGAAAGAAATGTTTGCCTTACAGTGCTTTGAAAAAGTATTCAGTCCCCACAACTATTCTCCCATTTTACTGTCTTATTTTCTGAATTTAAAATATATTCGTGAGATTTTTTGAGCTAATTTCCAAAATGTTGTGCGTCATGTCAAATCAAAAGAAAATTTCCTAAACCTGTCATCAATTTACTAAAAAATTAAAAAAACAAAATTGTGAGGCTGAAAGGGTATTCACCCCCTTTATAATTAATATGCTAACTGTAATACTGTACATGACTTTACCAACTCACCCAGCTTCTTGATGTAGAAAATTGGTGGATCACCTGAATAAATACCCCCTCTCTCTGTAAGGTCCAACAGCATGGTAGATTTTCAACAGACCAAACCGAAATTAAGACAAAACAGCATTCAAGACATGTCAGACTAGTGGGCTACTGCAAGGCTCAGTGCTGGGAGCCCAGTTGTTTACAATATATATTAATGATTTAGACGAGGGAATTAAATGCAGCATCTCCAAGTTTGCGGATGACATGAAGCTGGGCGGCGGTGTTAGCTGTGAGGAAGATGCTAAGAGGATGCAGGATGACTTGGATAGGTTAGGTGAGTGGGCAAATTCATGGCAGATGCAATTTAATGTGGATAAATGTGAGGTTATTCACTTTGGTTGCAAGAACAGGGAAACAGATTATTATCTGAACGGTGGCCGATTAGGAAAAGAGGAGATGCAACGAGACCTGGGTGTCATTGTACACCAGTCATTGAAAGTGGGCATGCAGGTACAGCAGGCGGTGTAAAATGCAAATGGTATGTTGGCATTCATAGCAAGAGGATTCGAAAATAGGAGCAGGGAGGTTCTACTGCAGTTGTACAAGGCCTTGGTGAGACCACAGCTGGAGTATTGTGTGCAGTTTTGGTCCTCTAATCTGAGGAAAGACATTCTTGCCATAGAGGGAGTACAAAGAAGGTTCAACAGATTGATTCCTGGCATGGCAGGACCTTCATATGAAGGAAGACTGGATCGACTAGGCTTATACTCGCTGGAATTTAGAAGATTGGGCGGGGGATCTTATTGAAATGTATAAAAGTCTAAAGGGATTGGACAGGCTAGATGCAGGAAGATTGTTTCCGATGTTGGGGGAGTCCAGAAAGAAGGGTCACAGTTTAAGGATAAAGGGAAAGCCTTTTAGGACCGAGATGAGGAAAAACTTCTTCACATAGAGAGTGGTGAATCTGTGGAATTCTCCGCCACAGGAAACAGTTGAGGCCAGTTCATTGGCTATATTTAAGAGGAAGTTAGATATGGCCCTTGTGGCTAAAGGGATCAGGGGGTATGGAGAGAAAGCAGGTACAGGGTTCTGAGTTGGATGATCAGCCATGATCATAATGAATGGCAGTGCAGGCTGAATGGCCTACTCCTGCACCTATTTTCTATGTTTCTATGTCAGGGAAATGATAGCAGAGAAGCACAAATCTGGGGAAGGGTACAAGATCATCTCAAAGGCACTGAACGTACCTTGGAGCTCAGTGCAGTCCATAGAGAAACAATGGAAAAAATATGAAACCAGAGCTCCATTGCCTAGGTCAGGCCACTCCTCTAAACTCAGTCACTGAGAGGCTACGGTGAGGCCAACAGTCATTATGACTGAGCTGCAGAGGTCAGTGGCTGCAACTAGAGCTGAAGTCTCCAAGGGCTTGCTCAAAAGGAGTATTCATGGAGGAGTGGGAAGCCCTGGCTAAAAGAAATAGCATATCATTGCCTATGAAGACTATGTAAAGAATCACTTTAAAGTTACTGCTGTTGTTGTGTGAATGAAATTACCAGAGAAAATTACTGGTAGATACAAAGCAGCTTCTTTATTTGACAAAACAAGGATCAGCAGGCATCATATGGAGATTTTTTCGGTGGAAAGGTCTGCTGGCCCAACGTGGGGTTCGATATTTTATGTGCCAAACATCAAAGGATCCATATTTACAATGTGTGGACAATGCTTTCTTTGAAACTACATACGACCTTCACACACTCCTGATTCACATCCATACCACAGACATCCAAATGAATTTTAATCAGTATTGTCTGGACGGGAATTCACAGCTTTTAGGAACACATTATTCAGATCTGCAGAATACATTTTCAGATGTGAAGACTGGTGGCCAAAGTTAATTGCTAACATATATGTCCTAAACCCAAAAATCGCTCTGACATTGCAAAGACGTTGAAAGAGGTCTTCTGGTTAAATAAGACTGAAGTGGAAGTTTTTGGCCTTTAACATTAAGCAGTACGTGTGGCATAAATCCAATACTGGGCTTTAGCCAGGTAACACCATCCCTACTGTAAAGTATATCAGAGGTAGCATCGTGCAGTGGGGATGCTTTTTGGCAGCAGGAACTGGAAATCTGGTCAGAATTGATGGGACGATGGATGCTGCTAAATACAGAGAGATCCTGGATTAAAACCTGCCAGCCTCTGCCAGAAAGCTTAAACTGAGGAGGAAGTTCATCTTTCAACGGGACAATGACTTAAAGCACACTGCCTGTGCAACCACGGAGTGGCTTCAAATGAAGAAAATTGATATCCTTGAGTGACCCAGTCATAATCCTGATCTCAACCCGATCAAGTGTCTCTGGCAAGGCCTCAAGCCCATCACCACCACCCGACTAACCTGGCACAGCTTGAGCAGTTTTGTCAGGAGGAATGGGCAAACCTTGCTTCATCATGTTGCTCATAGAGACTTATCCAAAAAGACTTCTGACAGAAATAGTCGCAAGAGGTAGTTCAACTAACTGCTGAGCAAAGGTGGATGAATACTTTTGAACTGCTGACATTTCAGTTTTTGAATTTTTCGTTTATTTTTCATGCTCCTCAATTTTTGGGGGATCTACTGTAAAAAAAAGAGTATGTAATTCACAGATGAAAATTCTCAGTTAAATTGATCAAAATCCCTGGTTGTAATGCTCATTTATGCGAACAAAGGGTTGGGGGATGAATACTTTTACTAGTCACTGTATGTCCGTGAGACAGCAAGGCATGAGGAAAACCTGTAATGCAGGAGACCCATCGAGCTCGGCTGTGAGTTAACAATATTTTGAAAGTAATTGCCTGTGAAAAGCTTCGGGAACACCCAAAAGATGTGGGAGGCTCCTTATAAGTCAAAGTTATTTCTTAGCTTATTATATATTGTTGCAATGGCAAAATGTGATTCCGTTTTGCCGCTGACTTTTGGTTTTTGGATACTTTTTATTCTGCAGACCTTTGTGCAACAGTGTGAAATCGTTGACCAGAACAGTGTGCAGCTGTAGGCTGCAGTAGAATTGAAAGAATTCATTTGGGCGGTACATCCTTCAAAATATGTTCAAGCATTTTGACGTGGATGCTGAGAAATTGCTCAAATGGATCCGAGATCGATTCCACTTAGCTGGCAGAATTGCCAAGGCATAGAAGTAGACTGGGGGTAGCTGGATGGGTTTCCGGGAAGGTGGTGACGCAGTCAGATGCAGCCGCCTCTTTGGGTCCAACCAAAGGTGTAATTGCGGTGCACCTGTATTTGTTAGTTGCCACTTATCTGGACAACCCACAGAGATTCAGGAACAGCTTCTTCTCCTCTGCCACCCAATTCCTAAATGGACATTGAACTCATGAACACAACCTCACTTTTTTAATAATTATTATTTCTATATATTTGCATGATTTTTAATCTACATATACTGTAATTGATCTACTTATTTATTTTTCCCCCTATATTATGTCTTGCATTGAACTTCTGCTGCTAAGTTAACAATGTTCATGATAAGGTCTTTTAGGAGACTCCTGGACAGGTCCATGGAGCTCAGAAAAATAGAGGGCTATGGGTAAGCCTAGTCATTTCTAAGGTAAGGACACGTTTGGCACATATTTGTGGGCTGAAGGTCTGTATCGTGATGTAGGTTTTCTATGTTTCTATGACACAAGCTGGTGATAATAAACTGGATTCTGAGTTGTTAAGACCTTGTTCTTTCTGTTTAACCTTGTCAAGTTTATTATGACTGGTACAGGTTTTCAGTGTACGGTGATTATTTAAAGTGGTGCGTGTGTGTGTGTGTGTGTGAGAGATTTATCTCGTTGTTGTCGCCCGGTCACACTGCCGAAGGTCAGGTGGAGTTCCGATGGATGAATTCTTGTTTCTGCCTCAACATGGGAGTTTACCATTCCTCCGCAGTTGGGCTCAGTCTTTTGTCAGCCCACATCGTGATGACTAAGACCTGCAGGTCTACCCCACTGCTGAGTTGTTCGAAAGCGGTGGAGCTAGACTCATTGCCCGCTGTACTGCAGCCTGCTTCGCCCCCCCCCACCCCCCGGAAGAAGGCATCAGAGGCAGTGGGCAGAGCATGGTCCAGCGATGATTGCTTTGGACGTTTCTGTTGTAATGTCAGGAACCTGTTGGGCATTGTCAAAGTAGAATACAGCGAGGATGATTCACTGGCTCATTGGCGAGACCAATGGTCTTGTTGTCTTGGTAGTTGTGTGGCCAAGTGCCTCATTCCTTGGGTTCGCCTGTATTCCGTACTGAGTTGAGGGTGAACCTCCTGTCGGTGCTGCCCTCCAGTGTTCGCTCAGTAGAAGACAAGCTGGAAAACGTTCGTCTGCATCTGCACCTGAGCGAGATGAGAACTGCTTTGGCCATGTTCTTGTGGTAACATGGCTCCTTCCATGCATCATCAATCTACAGGCCATGACACTCAGGGCCTTGGGGTATATATTTTTTGATATATTGTTTGTAACTTTATGTTTCTCTGCTATTATAATTAGATGTGTTTTGTGCTGTGTGTGACTGCAGGTAACATGTTTTGCACCTTGACCCCAGAGGGATGCTGTTTCATTTGGCTATATTCACGTGCATGGTTGAATGACAACTAAACGAGTTTGCATTAAAAAATTGGCTTCCATTGGGTTTGTTTTACACCCAAAAGCCAATTTCATGTATTCAAAATATAAATTGCTTTGAGAACCAGAATAGAACTGAAGGGCCGAATGGCTTTCATCACTGTGATTAAGAAATATGAATATCATAGTTGCTAGCTATGGCTAACAGTTAAAACACCAGATTGCCCATAAGAGAAATATACTTAAACGGGCTTGCTCAGGTATCTTGCTAATAAAAGACTTGCCTCTTAAGAAAATGCCTAACCATGGCCAAGATGATCGCCTGTCTAAGAATTCTCCTGGTGGTCCGAACTCACCTGGTCATATCCCTTGAAGAAAGGTGACACTGACAGGGCATGGAGCGAGAGAGTGTGTGGAAGTAGGCGAGCAACATCCAAATATATCTGCAGAGAGTGGGTATAAAAAGAAAGCTGGTAGTTAAATCTGAGGCTTTTCTCAGGCGGTCGACAAGGGCTGGAAGGTGTTGGTTACTAACGACAGACCAATTACCTCAGTGAGATAGAAAACGGAATTGGGTGAGTAAAGAAAACAGAAACCCAAAAGGAACACCTGGGTTATGGGCCTGAGGATCAGAGCTGAATTGTAGAATGGATTGAAGTGTCACTTGTACACTGTATTTGCGATTGCTTTATTAAGTAAGCTGCTGGAACCAATACGGTTGAATTGGCCTCGAGAATCTCGGCGCACAGTTACTTACGCTCAGCAGCCACTGTATTCAGTACCTCCTGTATCTAATAAAGAGCCGACTGAGTGGTCTTCTGCTGCTGTAGACCGTCCACGTTGAGGTTCAGTGACGCCCTTCTGCTCACCACTGTTGAATTGTGTTTCGGTTACTGTTGCCTTCCAGTCACTACGCTCGGTCTGCCAGAGAAAGCAGGATCTCCCAGTGGCCACACATTTTAATTCCACGTCCCATTTCCATTCTGATATGTCTGTTCATGGCCTCCTCTACTGTCAAGATGAAGCCACACTCAGGTTGGAGGAACAACACCTTATATTCCGTCTGGGTAGCCTCCAACCTGATGGTGTGAACATTGATTTCTCTAACTTCTGTTAATGCCCCTCCTCCTCTTCTTACCCCATCCCTTATTTATCTATCTATCTATCTATTTATTTATTATTCCTCCCCCTTTTTCTTCTTCTTTTCTCTCTCTCCTTTTTCTCTCTCTGTCCCTCTCCCAATCACTCCTTGCCTGCTCTCCATCTCCCTCTGGTGCTCCCCTCTCCCTTTCTTTCTCCCCAGGCCTCCCGTCCCATGACCTTTCTCCTTCTCCAGTTCTATATCCCTTTTGCCAATCAACCTTCCAGCTCTTAGCTTCACCCCTCCCCCTCCTGTCTTCTCCTATCATTTTGGATCTCCCCCTCCTGACGAAGGGTCTCGGCCCAAAACGTCGACAGCGCTTCTCCCTATAGATGCTGCCTGGCCTGCTGCGTTCCACCAGTGTTTTGTGTGTGTTGCTCACTGGGTGTTCTTTTTTTTTGTTTTTCACACCATTCCCTGTAAACTCTAGAGACAGTTGTGTGTGAAAATCCCACGAGATCCCAGCAGTTTCTCAAAGCACCCTGTCTGGCCCAAGAATCACTCCCAGTCACTGGGATCAAATTTCTTCCCCATTCTGGGGTTTGGCCTGAACAACAACTGAGCCTCCTGACTGTGTCGGCAAGCTTGTATCATTGAGTTGCTGCCACATGATTGGCTGATGAGATATTTGCATTAATGAGCAGCTGTACAGGTGTAGCAAATAAAGTGACCGCTGGATGTATCTTCCATTCCATAATAGAGCAAGAATCCGACTCGTAGTACATAGCTAATGCGCAAATTCTGGAAAGTATCTGAATTTCTGTTAGCTATTGGGGAGATCATCTGAGTTATTTTTATTTGAGTGCTAAGACGTGGGCAGAGCTCGTGTGTTTGATTGTACCTTTGGGGGTCTTTTGGGATCCTGTTGAAGATAACCTATGATGTCCTTACCTTGTCTTAGAGTCACAGGGTCTCAGAGAAGTACGGCACAGACCCATTTAAACCGCCAACTCCCACTGGCCTCCATACCCCTCCCATCCATGTACCTACCCAAACTTCTCTTGTACGTTGAAATTGAGCTTGTGGAGAAGGAGCAGGGTCGATGCTTTGCCACTGCTTGAGCATGGGAGGGGGGAAATGGGGGGGGGGGTTTGGGGCTCTAATGTTTTTACTGTCACTCATTCTTTAGGGCACTCTTCTGTTTTCATGGATGTCTGTGAAGAACAGGAATTTCAGGATGTATATTGTATATATTCTCTGATATTAAATGGAACTATTGAAACTATTGAATGCACCACATGTGCCGGCAATTCCACACTCTCACGACCCCCGACTGAATAAGTTTCCATTAATAGGGGAATCAAGGGATATGGGGACAAGGCAGGAACCGGGTATTGATAGTAGATGATCAGCCATGATCTCAGAATGGCGGTGCAGGCTCGAAGGGCTGAATGGTCTACTTCTGCACCTATTGTCTATTGTCTAAACATTTCGCCTTTCACCTTTAACCCATGACCTGGAGTTGTAGTCCCACCCAACCCCAGTGGTAAAAGCCTGCTTGGATTTACCCTATCTGTACCCCTCATAATTGTGCCTATCTCTATCAAATCTCTTCTCAGTCTTCTACTTTCCAAGGAATAAGGTCCTAACCTATTCAATCTTTCCAAATAACTCAGGTCCTCCAGAACTGGCAACATGGTTGTAAATTTCCTCTGTACTCTTTCAACCTTATTTTCATCTTTCCTGTAAGTAGGTGACCAAAACTGCACACCATTAGGCCTCACCACTGTCTTATATAACTTCAACATAATATTCCATCTCCTGTACTCAATACTTTGATTTATGAAGACCAGCAACAATTATACCTGCAGATTAGTCACGGGGTGTCGGTGTCAATGAGCACTGGTTACCGTGCTCAGCAGGACTTGGTTGTACACAAGTGGACCCTGGGTTCCTCCCTGTGGCCATAACCCAACTGCAGTGACCGATCAAGCCGCTGGGGAAATTCTGTTGTTACCCTCAAATGGCACGGAGAAGCTTCAGTTTTTGGATCTGAGGGAGGCATGCTTAAGGCCCACTGGATCCAGGGAAAGGGCCCTCAAGCCACTGGATCTGGGGGTGGATGCACAAGGGCCAGTGGATCCAGGGAAAGGGCCCTCAAGCCACTGGATCTGGGGATGGATGCTCAAGGGCCACTGGATCCAGGGAAAGGGCCCTCAAGCCACTGGATCTGGGGGTGGATGCACAAGGGCCACTGGATCCAGGGAAAGGGCAATCAAGCCACTGGATCTGGGGATGGATGCACAAGGGCCACTAGATCCAGGGAAAGGGCCCTCAAGCCACTCGATCTGGGGGTGGATGCACAAGGGCCACTGGATCCAGGGGAGGGATGCTTAAGAAGCGCTGTAGAAAGAGGAAGGAATGATTGGAGGTCACCAGATCCAGGGGAGAAAAAAGTACTTCAGGGCTGCCAGATCCAAGGGAGATGAAACGGTTTACAGTACTGCTGTATTTTCTCACAGAGTGTGGGGGATGCATGGAACATCCTGTTTGAGGAGGCAGATACATTAGGGACATTTACGATGCTGTTAGATAGGCTAGTGGATGACAGAAAAATGGAGGGCTATGTAGGAGGGAAAGGTTAGATTGAGCTCTAGTCAGTTGAAACATCAGCAGAACATCGTAGGTCAAAGACCCTGTACTTTGCTGCAGTTTTCGATGTTCTATAGTACCATGGAAGTTCTATAGTATGGTGGAAGTCTTAGGCACATATATATGTATCTAGGGTGCCTAAAACCTTTGCACAGTACTGCAGTAATTTTATGTATTACACTATACTGCTGCAAAAAAAGCGAAGTTCATGACGTATGGGAGTGATGATAAACCTGATTCCGATATGGGACTCTATCATGGACTGAGAGTAGGAAGGGGGCAGGGAGACGGAATCATGATTGGGAAAAGCGGAAGGGAGAGCGAAGCACCAGAGAGACATTCTGAAATGATCAATAAACCAATTGTTTGGAATCAAATGACCTTGCCTGGTGTCTCAGGGCTGGGTGTATCTACACCAGTGCCACCCTCTCCCTTGGCACTCCTGCTCTGCCACCTGACTCACACCTCTCCCGCGGCACTCCACCCTCGCCATTCCCAACATCCTGTGCTCCTTCCAGATTGACAAACTTGCTTTCCACACAATGTTAACAAAAGTCTGCAGAAATCTTATATATTCATATATATATTTATACGTGTGCCGGAGACTTCTGCATAGACTTCTGCGTGTACCAAAATACAGTGGAAGAAATTAGTTTTGCCTTGCGTCCTCACAGATCAGTTTATCGCATCGGTTCCTCGGGGTAGTGTAGATGAGAAATAAAAACAGAATGCAGACTGAAGTGCTCCAACTACAGAGTGAAGTGTGAGCAGGCAATAGATGCAAGACCATGAGAAGGTAAATAATGAAGGTCAAGAGTCCATCTCATTGTATAAGGGGACCGTACTTGAGAGCCACCACACCCTATTAAAGCCGGGGAGACTTTCAAGGGTCACAGGATCAGGGGATAGAGCTGTGAGAGGTTGCTGGATTAGGGAGAGGGGCTGTCAAGATCCACTGGGTGCCTGAGCAGGGATAGATAATTTCAATCACCACTACTCTGAACTTATTTAATGACCTACAGACTCACTTTCCCGGACTCTTTAAAAATCATATTTATTTATTTGCAGAGTTTTTGAGGGGAGATGCACACCAGGGCCACTGCATGGGATGCAAAAGTACATTTAATGTCAGAGAAATCTTTACAATATACATCCTGAAATGCTTTTTCTTCCCAAGCAGCCACGAAAACAGAGGAGTGTCCCCAAAGAATGAATGACAGTTAAATGTTAGAACCCCGAAGCCCCCCTCCCATGCATAAGCAGCAGTAAAGCAATGATCCCCTTCCCCTCTCTAGCAAAAAACCATCGGTGACCCCCCCACCGAGCACTCAAGCGTGCAGCAAAGACACAGACTTGCAGCACCCCAAAGACTACTCGTTCACCTGGTATTCGACATTCCACAGGCTCCCTCTCTCTCCCTAATGAGGGAGAAAGAGGTGTCCCTGTTCCACAGCGTGAAGGGAGACGTAACAAACAACTCGCTGATTGATCACGTTAAAAGTCCGTTGCGTCGCTTTCTCCGAGCTCTGCATTGCATTGTTTGGAAGCACCAATTCCTAGGAAGAGAAAAGGCGACTGAAAGCAGTGGATCCAGACCAGTCCATTTCCTGGCAAAACCCACCCCACCATTAAGTGCACCTTGTTGGAGAACTGCCACAAGTTGAAAGGCCCCCACCATCCAGACCATACTTCCATCCTGCTACCACCATTGAACTGAGGGTACAGAAGCTTTAAGTCTCAGGACACCAGGTTCGAAAAGAGTTATTAACCTTCAACCATCAGACACCTGAGCAGGCGTAGATAACTTCAATCACCACTATTCTGAACTAATTCCATGATCTACAGATTCACTTCCTCGGACTCTTTAAAACTGATTTTTTGTTTTTTTCACACAGTTTGTCTTCATTTACACATTGCCTGTTTGTCAGTCTTTTACTATGTATATTTCTTCTGTAAATTCTGTTTTTTTTCCCCCTGTGAATGCTTGCAAGAAACTGAACCTCCAGGTATTATATGGTAGTAGATACGTACTTTAAGCTCTGCATTCCCATGGATTTGCAGATCAGGATGGAACTACAGCAAAATTCGGTTGTGCTGGAGGCTCCTTGGGTCCTGGTGAGGGACCTACACTTCCCATCAGGTGCTGCACTGCTGTGGTAGGTGTGGGTGAAAGACAAGGCTGAGGTGGGTTTCGGATCAGGGGCCAGCCATGCTGTTGTGGGGGGAATAAGCTGGGAATCGGGTTAAGCCTGGGGTCAGTGCGCGGTTCTGGTTTTCATCAGGGTGTTGGGTGGGTGGGTCAGTAGTGGGCCAACGCCATTAGGTGGTCTGGAAAGAGGAAGTAAACCGTGGAACTTCCCTGAGTGGAGTTTCGAGTTGCGACCTGCAGTGGAAGCACGACAGTTTTGAAACGTGTTTTGAGACGCACTTCAGGAAAATGTGACAGTTTACAAGCCAAACCATAGTCCTTTCCACCAAGGGGACCATTCTGTCAAGAGCCTGATAAGCAGAACGTGCATAAGTGCCTTTAAAGCTCTCCAAAACCTCTACTTCCTCGGGAGGTCAAAGAAAGTCGGCACATTTAGATCCGGGTTCTTACTATTTCTATCAATGCACCATAGAAAGCAACCTGTCCACACACGTAACGGCTCGAATAGCAGCTCTCCTGCACGTGACCACAAGAAACGGCAGAGAGCTGTGGATGTGGCTCAGCACATCACAGAAACCAATCTCCCCTCCGTGGACGCTGTCTACACTTCCCACTGTCTCCACAAGGCAGCCGGTGTCATCGAGGACTCACTTACAAGGAATATTCTCTCTTCTCCCATCCTCTGGCAGGCAGAAGATACAAAATTCTGAGAACACACGCCACCAGGTTGAAGGACAGCTTCTGGCGCTATAAGACGATAAACTAGTTCCCTAGTGTGGTAAACCATGTCTGGACGCGCCCCTCTGCTGACTGCTCCTGTGGATCCTCCCACAGACCCCTGGATAAAGGCAATTGTGTCACTGCTCCTCCCACTGTCCAGGGCAGACATCCAGCATGGATGTGGTCCATTTTACTGCTAATAAAAGCCTTTCAGTATTTACTCTACTTCCAGTCTTTTGGAGTTATTGATAGTGCATCACCTAGTATGATAAGTTGGACTCTTGATCTCACAAGCTACCTCATTATGATCTGCTCTCTACTTTCTCAGTTGCTGTTATGATTTATTCTACATCGCTACTGCTTTACATTGGTCTACCTCAATGTAGACCAATGTATGAACAGTGTACAAGAAAAGCTTCTTGCCATTACGTCAGTATACACTCAGAGAACGGTGCCAAAAGCAAAAAGAAACATCCAGCGAGTGGCAGTTCTGTGGGTGAAAATGACTTGTTAATGAGAGAGGTCAGAGGAGAATGGCCAGACTGGTTCAAGCTGATGGGAAGGAGACAGTAACTCAAATAGCTACTTGTTAAAACAATGGTGGGCAGAAGAACATCTCTGAGCACACACCATGAAGTGGATGGGCTACAGCAGAAGAAGACCATGAACGTACATTCAGTGGCCATTTTGTTAGATAGACGAGGCATCCAATAAAGTGGCCACTGAGTTCGTGTTACAATAATGAACCGATCCCAATTGCAATTGCAATTCCAAGAAAAGATCTCAGATTGAGACCTCAGCTTTCTCTGGTGGGAGGGTGAACAGCCAAAGGTTGTGGTCCAGGTAGGTACCAATGACATGGGTAGAACGAGTGATGAGTTCAGGGAGTTAGATGCTCAGTTAAAGAGCAGGACCTGTTGCGATCATAGGATTGCTACCCATGTCACGTGCTAGTGAGGCCAGAACATAGAACATAGCACATAGAAATCTACAACGCATTATAGGCCCTTCGGCCCACAATGTTGTGCTGGCAATGTAACCTATTCTAGAAACTGCCTAGAATTTCCCAACTGCGTAGCCCTCTATTTTTCTAATCTCCATGTACCTATCTAAGAGTCTCTTAGAAGACTCTATTGTATCCGGCTCCACCACTGTTGCTGGCAGTGCATTCCACGCACCCACCACTCTCTGTGTGAAAAACCTACCTCTGACATCCCCTCTGTACCTACTTCCAAGCACTTTAAAACTGTGCCCCCTTGTGTTTGCCATTTCAGCCCTGGGAAAAAGCCTTTGGCTATCCACACGATCAATGCCTCTCATCATCTTATACACCTCTATCAGTTCACCTCCGTCACTTCAAGGAGAAAAGGCCAAATTCACTCAACCTTTTCTCATAAGCATGCTCTCCAATCCAGGCAACATCCTTGTTAATCTCCTCTACACTCTATAGTATATCCACATCCTTCCTGCAGTGAGGTGATCAGACTTGAGCACAGTACTCTAAGAGGGGTCTGAACAATGTCTTATATAGCTGTAACATTACCTCACGGCTCCTGAACTCAATCCCATGGTTGATGAAGGCCATCACACCATACACCTTCTTAACAACACTGTCCACCTGTCCAGCAGCTTGGAGTGTCCTGTGGAACTAGGAAGATTACACAGTTTAACACTTGGCTATGGAGTTGGTGTAGGAGGGAGGACAAGATTTTTGGATCATTGTGCTCTGTTCCAGGGAAGGTGGGACCTGGACAGAAGGGACGGTTTGCACCTGAACTGGACGGGGACTAGTATCCCAGCTGGTAGGTTTGCCAATGTTTCACGGTGGGATTTAAACTGGAGTTCCAGGGGGATGGGAACCAGAGTGCCAGAACAGTTAGTGGAGAAGTCGTGGAGACAGATGTTGGTAAGAACTCAGATGAAGATAGGAATCAAAACGTTAAGCGTGGTGTGAATGGTAACCAGTGCTGTATATATTTCAATGCAAGAAGTATCGTGGAAAGGCAGATGAGCTCAGGGTATGGATCAGCATCTGGAATTATGACTGTGTAGCCATTACTGACACTTGGTTGCAGAAGGTGCAGGACTGGCAGCTCAGTATTGTGGGATTCTGTTGTTTTAAACATGACAGAGCGGAAGGATTAAGGGAAGAGAAGTTGCATCACTAGTCAGGGAAAATGTCATGGCAGTGCTCCATCAGGACAGACTTGAGAACTTGTTAAGTGAGGCGTTATGGATCGAACTGGGAAGTAAGAAAGGTATGATCATGTTAGTAGGCCTATATTACAGGCCACCCAACAGTCCTAGGGATTCAGAGGAACAAATTTGTAGAAAGATTACAGAATGTTGCAAGAAACATAAGGCTGTTAGACTGTAGTAAGTGATTTTTAACTTTCTACATATTAACTGGGACTCACATACTGTAAAAGGACCAAATGAGATAGAGTTTGACAAATGTGTTCAGGAAAGATTCCTTCATCAGTCTGTAGAAGTTCCAATGAGAGGGTACGTGATACTGTATCTGTTGTGAGGGAATGAGACAGGGCAGGTGACAGAAATTTGTGTAGGGGATTACTTTTCACCTAGTGATCACAATGCCATTAGTTTCACTGTAAAGATAGCTTTAGTCTTTCTAAATTGGAGAAGGCTAATTTTGATGGTATCAGAAATGATCTGGCAGGTGTAGATTGGGACAAGCTGTTTTCTAGCAAAAATGTACTTGGTAAGTGGGAGGCCTTCACAAGCGAAATTTTTGAGAGTACAAAGCTTGTGTGTGCCTGTCAGAATAAATGGTGAAGATAACAAGTGTAGGGAACCTTGGTTTTAAAGAGATATTAAGGTCCTGGTTAAGAGAAAAAATGGAGGTGCATAGCAGGTATAGGCAGGTAGGAACAAGTAGGGTGCTGGTGGAGTACAAGAAATGCAAGAGAATGCTTAAAAAAGAAATCAGCAGGGCTAAAAGAAGACATGAGGTTGCTCCCGCAGGCAAGGTGAAGGAGAATCCAATAGATTTCAACAGGTATGTTAAGAACAAAAGGATTACCAGAGACAAAATTGGTGCTCTGGAAGACCAGAATGGTAATTTACATGTGGAGCCAAAACTGATGGGGGAAATCTTAACTAATTTTTTTGCATCTGTATTTGGAGCTGATTGTAGGCAAAGTCACATCAACGTCATGGACCCTGTACAGATTACAGAGCAGGAGGTGCTTGCTATTCAGAGGCAAATTAGGGTGGATAAATCCCCAGGGCCTGACAAGGTGTTCCTTCATATGCTGCAGGAGGCAAGTCAGAAATTGCTGGGGCCCTAGCAAAGATATTTTAAATATCCTTAGTGACGGGAGAGGTATCAGAGAATTGGAGGATAGCCAGTGATGTTCAGCTTTTTACGAAAGGCTCTAAACATAAACCAGGAAATTAAAGGCCAGAGAATTTGATATCAGTTGTGGGAAAGTTATTGGAAGGTATTCTAAGGGACCGGATATCTAATTATTTGGATAGACATGATTAAGGATATTCAGTATGGCTTCATGAATGGTAGCTCATGTCTAACCAATCTTATTGAGTTTTTTGAGGAAGTTACCTGGAAAGTGGATAAAGGCAAGATAGTGGATGTTGTCTACATGGACTTTAGTAAGGCATTTGACAAGGTCCTGCATGGGAGGCTGGTCAGAAAGGTTCAGTTGCTTGGCATTCAAGATGAGGTTATAAATTGGATTAGAAATTGGCTTTGCGGGTAGACCAACAAATGGTAGCCTCTCTGATTGGAGGCCTGTGTCTAGTGGAGTGCCACAGGGATTGGGGCTGGTTCTGTTGCTGTTTGTCATCTATGTTAATGATCTGGATGATAATGTGGTTAACTAGATCAGCAAATTTGTGGATGACACCAAGACCGGGGGTGTAGTGGACAGCGAGGAAGATTATCAGGGCTTGCAGAGGGATCTGCATCAGCTGGGAAAGTAGGCTGAAAAATGGCGGATGGAATTTAATGTTGACAAGTGTGGGGTGTTGCAGTTCAGTAGGACCAACCAAGACAGGTCTCACACAGAGAACGGTAGGGCACCGAGGAGCGTGGTAGAAAGGGAGTCGGAATACAGGTTCATTGAAAGTAACATCACATGTAGATAGGGTCATAAAGAAAGCTTTTGGCACATTGGCCTTCATAAATCAATGTATTGAGTGCAGGAGATGGGATGTTGAAGTTGTATAAGATGTTGGTGAGGCCTTTCTTTGGTGTATTGTGTGCAGTTTTGATCAGATGTCATGGGTTAAGGGTGAAAGGTGAAAAGTTTCAGGGGACATGTGGGGAAACTTCTTCAGTCACATGATCATATGAGAGTGTGGAATGAGCTGCCAGCATAAATGGTACAAGTGAGCTCGATTTCAACATTTAGGAGAAGTTTGGACAGGTGCATGGATGGTAGGGGTATGGAGGGCTACGGTCCCGATGCAGGTCAATGGGAGTAGGCACTTGAAATGGATTTGGCATGGACTAGATGGGCCGAAGGGCCTGTTTCTGTGCTGTACATTTTTATGATTCTATCAGAATGGCCTGAGCCTGAGGCATTGTTTATTTCCCTCAACAGATGCTACCTGATTTGCTGAGTTCCTCCTGCAGTATATGCGCGCGTCATTAAAATCCCATCTGACTGATTTTCAGGTCTTCTTCCCTGAGAACATTCATTAATCTTTCCTTAATTTTTTTTTGAAAGAAGCTACATGAATTAAAAGTGTTGTGGCATCAGGATCAATGATGCAGCCTACACAGAACTTAATCTGAATTAAAACTTGCCTCGTTACCACAGTGAAATCAATGGACTAGTTCAGAGTTTAGCTTCTATTTTTGCCAAGACGTTTTCTCTAATTTACTGTCGAGTGAGTTACTGCCGGTTACGCCGCTGGCATCTAGGACAGCAGTGAATGTCGTCCATCTTTGTCCTTGGCCGTTTTTGCTATTGTGCCACAGGTGTGGTTCGGGGTCCTCATTTCTGCCTCTTCGGCACGGCGCCAAGTTGCCTTTGGTCTCCCGCATTTCCTCCGCCCTTCAGGGGTCTAATGAAGTGCTGTCTTGATGATGGAGTTGGCCTCTCTTGTTCAATACATCTCCAACGTGAGGGTGAGTTCTGCCAATACATGCAGAGTTTAGGCCGTGCAGTTCATCCCAGCCTTGGCTTCCAGTCACTGTCTTCTCTCCTTCGACCTTGAATCATAGTCACGGTTCATGCTAAGACGCGTGACTTCATACGTGAACCTGGTGCCAACTTCAACAGTAGACCTTCCTGCACAAGGTCTTCAGTACCATGCAAAAGTCTGACACACCCACACACTCTATCTCTCTCTCTCTCTCTCTCTCTCTCTCTCTCTCTCTCTCTCTCTCTCTCTCTCTCTCTCTCTCTCTCTCTCTCTCTCTCTCTCTCACTCACTCCCCCAAAGGTGCCAAAAACTTTTGCTCAATACTGTATTTGTCAACGTGGAGTTGAGAGTGAGTTTCTAAATCTGGCGGGAGCAGAGGATGCTGGGGGTGATGATGGTGGAGCGCCACGGGAGGGGTGTGGGACAGGTGGCAGAGAAGGAGTGCCGGGGGCGGGCGCTGCAGACATATCCAGCCCTGACACACCAGGCAAGGTCATTTGCTTCCAAACGGCTGTCTTATTGGTCATTTCAGGATGTCTCTCTGGCCCTCACATCTCCCTTCCCCTTTCCCCAAACATGATTCCCCTCTCCCTGCCCCATTCCCACTCTCAGTCCATAATAGAGAGCCATATCAGTATCACTCACAAATGTCATGGAAGTTTGGGTTTTTTTCTGTGGCAGCTGTACAGCGGAGTACATAAAATTACTACGGCATTGTGCAAAAGGCTTAAGCACCCCAGCTATATACGGGCCTAACGCTTCTGCACAGGACTGTATTTCCCTGCTTAAATGCCCCCAAACAGGGCTCTCATATGCTTCATACGCTAAATGGTGAGCCTTTGAAGTCCAAACCTACCTTGTTGTGATCACTTCACGTTATTTTTCTGCCGGTACTTCACTTCCTTTGTAAATGTTGCACGACTTTCGCCATTTGCTTTCCTCTTTACGTCCTTGATGTAATTATGTAGAGAACGATCTGTCTCGATTGCACTCAAGGTATCTCAGTGACAATAATAATAATCAATAAATTAACGTTATATCTGCTTCCATCACCTGCCCTGGCTGTGCATTCCAGGTTGCCCATCATTGCCTGTGTGCTAAAGAAAAAGTTGCCATCCCTGTATCTATCTAAGCCTCTCTTTTAAGTGCTACAGCTGACCTCACATCTGCCATTTCCGCTGGGAGGAAGCTCCACGCTCACACCTCCCGTTGAGCGAAGGAGTTCCCCTTCAGATTTGCCATAAATCAGCCGTGATAGAATGGGCCAACTCGATGGGCCAAATGGCCTAATTCTGCTCCTGGGTCTTATAAATCTGCTGAATGATTTCCCTCTCTCGCCTTGGAGCTACACCCGCTAGTATTTGAAATTTCAAATGTCGTGAGCTCCACGGCCCCTGTGGCTCGCTGTAGAACATTGACTTCTAGGGTTCCTGTACTGACTAATCATTATCTTAAATAGAGCCACCAAGCCCTTGTGCTTTCAGTTTAAGCTGGTCAAGTTAATCGTGACTGACGATTCCCACATTCTATGGTTATTTAAAGAGGACTCTCGTTCAGTGCCTCAGCGGGTCAAGGTGTTGGAGAAAATTAACTGTCTCATGATGTGGCTCCTTGGTTCCTACGTCTAAGCCCTTGTTTCCGTCTCCTGCCGGGAATCCTGCCATTCCTCTGTTCCCACGTTGAGTCGTGAGCCTGCTGTCTCCAGCTCCTGGGTCGGGTCAATGCCAGAGACCTCTGTGACAGAGAAGCGTGCTGTTCCTCCGCACCTGGTTCCACCCAACTGATAACGCACCACGACTCTATCTCCTCTCTCCATGCCTTTCATAATTTCATGCATTTTATGATACAGTACTTGGGTGAAAGGGCACGAGCTTCACCTCCCTTCAATGCTCAGGTCCACTCAAACATACTCACGCACGCCCAACATCTTTTGTCTCCTGGTAACCTCTCGGTTTGGTCTTCCATCTTCTGCCAAACCTAATGGAGATTTCAATATGAGATTTGGGGGGGGGGGGGAATCACAATGCAATTGTCCCCATTGTTCCATATATCTATGTTGATGGGGGTGGCAGAGCTATCGAGTTTTGGAGGCGGAAACAGTTGAGATCAAGTCAATATATTTTATTTTGGAAGAAAGAAACAGAAACTTCCAATGAAAATCATAATAAAGAATTTTATCTGTACATCTGAAATGGCAACGGCTCCAGTCAGCCTGTTAATTAACACTTCTATATTGGCAACTGTCCTCGGAGAGAGAGACAGAAGACTTCATCTGAGTGGATAATTGAAAGTTCCATTACATTTTAAATTCAGCCTTTTTGTTCTTGGTCCCTCCGAAGCAAAGCCAAAACAGGCTTCAGTCTGTTATTATGCCTGATATTTCCCCCCACTAGAAATGTACATCTTGGGGGAGCCTCCTGGGAACCTCACTCCTTGATAGTTTGGAATGTAGTCTCACTGATAATAACCAGTGCCCTCTGTATCTTTTAATTTTGTGCATGAATTGTCCATGTAAATTTTTGATTTGTACCAATCAAGAAATTAACTTTTTTTAATAATGATAAAGTTGAGCTGTGTGAATATTTCTCGCTTGATAAATTCATCGGCCGTTGACAGAGATAGGGGAAGAAATATTCGGCAGATGTTATGTTCGCTCGGGGTTTGCTTTAACACTGTGTGCGGTGCTGGTGGAAAGGACTTAAGGGAGTGGGAACAGAGGGCAGTCGCACACTGTTGGTCTCGACTGAGACTAGTTAAGTTCAGCTCCGTGGAATGTCACCACACAGAAAGAAAATATCTGTTCGTTCACAGAACGTGGGAGTTACTGACAAGAGGTTAGTTAAGAGTCAAACATGTTGCTGTGGGCCATGACAAGTAAGGGCCCCACAAGCTAACTGCTTTTCTTTAAAAAACAAAAATATTGTGGATTCATGGTCAGTGTTTTCTTTATAGCTCAGGCTTGATTAAGTGATCAAATCTGAATTTTTGACCTGCTGTTTTAGACTGTAAGGTCATAGTGATAGGAGCAGAATGAGGCCTTTAGGCCCAACTCTGCTCCGAAGGGACAATTCTGGTATACTGGGGCTTTGCCTTCTGGTCCCAGACTCCCCCACGACAGAAAACATCTTCTCCATGCCCACTTTGTCTTGGTCTTTCTATATTTGATAAGTTTCACATATTCCCTTCATTCTTCTAAACTAGAGCATGTATACGGTAGGTCCCTGTCATCATTGCACCCTTTCGTTTCCAGGATAATTCTTGCCAACCTTCTCTGGACCCTCACCAATTCCTTTCCTAAATAAGGGGCCAAAAACTCAAAGTTCAAAGTAAATTTATTATCGAAGTACATATATGTCACCATATACATCCCCCAAGATTCATTTTCCTGTGGACAAACTCAGTAATTCCATAATAGAATAATAACCATCACAGAATCACACCAGTGTTCCAAAGACAACATGCAGTGCAGATAGAAAAAGAAAGAAATAATAATAATAAATGACTAGTAATTGTAGGTGGCTGTCAATCCCAGGGGATCATGGGTTTGTGCCTCTGTTGGACTGTGTCTTCTCCAGGGCGCAAGCCGGGGCAGGAAGATTTGAAGAACCAGCTGTTGCCCAGGAAATGGGTTCTCTCTCTCCACGTCACTGATGTAGTCCAAGGGAAGGGCAAGCGCTGATACCGCTTAGCACCAGTGTCATCGCAGAGGTTGCCAGAGTGAAGATGTAAGCAATATCAAACTGCCTCAGGGACCCCAGCTCCGGATTTCTTCCTCGGGGTTTACTCCCGAAGCCTTTCCCATGGGTGGGTATGACCGCGAGGCAGCAGAGGTTTAAAATCAGAGTTTTCCTTCTCCTAGGCGGGCTGCCGTCCAAGGCTGATGAGCCCCACCTGCCCGAAGCAACTGGTTTTGAGGCACCAGTAGTCCGCCTTGGCCCCTTCTCTTGTCAGTAGAAGCAGTTCCACCGGGCCTAGTAGCTAAGCCACATGTGAAGGCCAAGAGTTGGACTTGCTTGTCAGAGGCTGTCAGAGACGCACTCCATTTGGAGCACTTTATAGGTAGTGGGAGCTTATCCCCACTACCATCCCAGCTATGTCAACCTTAGGAACCAATATCAGGAATAAATAGCTAAGCAATAGGTATCAAGAACATGAGATGAACTGTTCTTGAAAGTGGGCCCATTGGTTGTGGGAATATTTCAGTGACAGGGCAACTGAAGTTGAGTGAAGTTATCCCCTTTGGTTCAAGAGCCTGATGGTTCAGGGGTAGTAACTGGTGGCGAAAGTCCTCAATGTTCAAAGTAGCCCAAACTTGGTCTGACCAATACCTTATGAAGATTCAGCATTACATCCTTTAGGACTTGAATGTGTATCTGGATCATTAGATAGGGTCTCTGGATGGTGTTAGGTCCACTACATATTCCTGCCCCTGTGTCCACCTCAGGAGAAGAACCAACACATGTCCTGAACACTCTTAAGGCAAATGTTCTTGTGCAAGTATCTACCAATATCTTCAAAAGGAGTCAGCTTCCATTGCTGCTTGCAATACCGTATTATATCTCATACAGGTCCAACATTTTAAAACGGAAACAAACTATACATATATACCTCCTTTTCTTTTTGTTTAGATTTTAATTCATGCCCCCCCCCCCCCAGTTATGGATATGGTGATCAGCAGAAATAATGTTTTTGGAACGAAAATAAAGGAACATTCTAAAATTGTCTTTCTTTCATGGACTGACGTGTCGAAATGAGAATGGGAATTGGAATTAAAATGGATGGCCACTGGGAGATCTCACTTTTTCTGGTGAACATAACGTAGGTGCTCAGCAAAGTGGTCTCCCAATCTTTGTCGAGTCTCACCGACATGCAGGAGACCATACCAGGAGCACCAGCTGGTGGCGTAGTGGCATCAGCACTGGACTTCGGAGCGAAAGCTCCCAAGTTCAAATCCAGTCTGCTCCCTTGCATGCTTTCCATTCGTGCTGGGTTGAGCGACGAGCTAACAACTCAGCCTTGTGAGAAAACAAGAAAGCCTGCTAAAAAAAAAACGCCATCACGATGACATCCTGATGACTTCACCCGGAGTTAAGGGCTTTCTTCTTCTTCTCTTCTTCACCAAGAGCACCAGATACAATAGATGACCCCAACAGACTTACAGATGAAGTGTTGCCTCACCTGGAAGAACTGTTTGTTGTGTTAAATAACCCTTGTTGTGTTAACAACAAACTTGTGTGTTACACACCCCTTTAAATTCATCCCCCCCAGCCCCCAATCATGGGAGCAGGCGTTGGATGGTCGTATGAGCAGCTGGTGCATTTCACAAGTCCTGGTTATGTGACCACTGACGCCATGCAGACAATCTCTGAAGAGTATTGATAATGGCTGGGAGTCACCTGTCTTGTAAAGACACTGCCCAGAAGAAGGCAATGGCAAACCACTTGTGTAGAAAAATTTGCCAAGAACAATCGTGGTCATGGAAAGACCACGATCACCCAGTCCTGACGAAGGGTCTCGGCCCGAAACGTTGACTGCTCATTTCAACGGATGCTACCCGACCTGCTGAGTTCATCCAGCTTTTGTACGTGTTGAGAAGAGATTACGTCCTGGGTGATGGTGCTAAAGGGTATAACACAGTATGCATTATCAACAAAGGGGAGTTAAACACCTGCTGATCACAAGTCCAACAGAAAATGCATTTTCTAAGTTCAGAGTAATTTATTATCCAAGTGTGTCGCCAAATACAACCCTGAGATTCATTCTCTTGTGGGCAACCTCAATAAATGCATAATAGAATGATAACCATATTACCAACTCTGGCGTTCAATCAGTGCGCAAAAGACACTGCAAATGCAAAAAGAAAGGAGTAATAATAATAAATAAATAAGCATTAACTATCAAGAACTTGAGCTGAAGAGTCCTTGACAGTGAGTCCATAGGTTGTGGGAACAGTTCAGTGAAGGGGCGAGCGAAGCTGAGTGAAGTTGTCCCCTCTGGTTCAAGAGCCTGATGGTTGAGGCATAGTAGTTGTTCCCAAATGTGGTAGTGTGAGTCCTGCTTCTTTAAAATACTCCAGGTTTTGTTTGACCAATACCTTATAAAGCCTCAGCATTACATCCTTTCAGATTTGAAAGTATGTCTGGATCATTAGATAGGGCCTCTGGACGGCGACTGAAAGTAATAATAAATAAGCAATACGAGAACGTAAGATGAAAAGATCTTGAAAGTAAGTGCATAGATTGTGGAAATATTGGTGCAAATGAAGTTGAATGGAGTCGAAACGTCAACTGCTTATTAATTTCCATAGATGCTGCCTGACCTGCTGAGTTCCTCCAGCAATTTTTGTGTGTTGCATTGGATTTCCAGTGTCCGCAGATTTTCTCGTGTTTTTGAGTGTTTGAGAAGTAATAACTGTTCTTAAACCTGGTGTGAGTCCTAAGGCTCCTGTACCTTCTTCATGATGGCAGCAGAGAGAAGAGAGCATGTCCTGGGTGGCGATGGCCCCTGATGATGGATGCTGCCTTTCTGCGACAACTTTTCTCAAGGTTTCCAGCATTCAATTTCATTGATGTCATTCGGAGTTGGGAAACAGTGAAGAACATGAGCATTTTGCACATTTTGAAATTAAGGTCCAAAGTTTTGGAATCGAGTTTTGAATTTTACACATGAGTAACAGCCAGCATCCCACGTTCAACATGGCCACTGGCTTTGGCGGTTATATTAATTTCTCTTCCAAACTCTCAGCAAGGAAGCTCTAACTCTTTGTTGGTGGGCGAGGCACTTCCAGTAAATGGGCACTTGCTTTCTGAGTGGGCACAATGTGGAGATGCCCAAACATTGACACTAATTGAGCAGATGGTTGGCAATCCCATGTTGAGAAGTTAGTATTGTTGGGCGGGGAAAGAATCACAGTACTGTGGAGGAGGTGTTTGGCAAGGGACGGAGAATTTCACTGTCGAACGAGTGCACTGCGTGCAATTTTCGTCATTGCCTCGCTGGAGGGGGTTCCAAGGAAGTTCACAAAAATAATTCCAGCATTGAGCGGGTTGTCATATGAAGAACGCTTGATGGGCTTGTATTCACTGGAATTCAGAAGAATGAGGGGTAACCTCATTGATTAATGAAAGGACTCGATAGAGTGGATGTGGATGTTTCCTGTGCTGGGAGAGTCTAAGACCAGAGGACACAGCCTCAGAATAGAGATGTGTCCTTTTAGAACAAGACGAGGAGGAATTTCTTTAGCTAGAGAGTGGTCAATCTGTGGAATTTGTTACCACAGGCAGCTGTGGGTGCCAATATTTATGTATATTTAAGACAGAGGTTGATAGAATCTTGATTAGTCAGGGCATGAAGGGATACGGGGAGAAGACAGGAGATTCAAGCTGAGAGGGAAAATGAATCGGCCATGATGAAATGACAGACCAGACTCCATGCACCAAATGGCCTAATTCTGCTCCTATGTCTCATGGTTATTACCATCATCATCATTATGTTCCGTGTCGTACGACGTGGATGATCATCGTCTTTCCATGACCATGATTGTTCTTGGCAAAGTTTTCTACAGAAGCGGTTTGCCATTGCCTTTTTCTGGGCAGTGTCTCTACAAGACGGGTGACCCCCGGCCATGATCAATACTTTTCAGAGATTGTCCGCCTGGTGTCAGTGGTCGCATGACCATGACTTATGATATGCACCGGCTGCTCATACGACCATCCACCGCCTGCTGCCAAGGCTTCACGTGATGCCAATCCGGGGGTAGTGGTGGGGGTCTATGCAGGTGCTACACCTTGCCCAAGGGTGACCTGCAGGCTAGTGGAGGGAAGGAGCACCTCACACCTCCTTTGGTAGAGACTTATCTCCACCCCATAACACTCATGTAATTTTACTGTGGATACATTTATTTTGTGAATGTATTAGGCTGTCACTGGTGGACACAGTATTCTATCAACATATTCTTTCCCTCACATATTCACCTACAATTAATAGTTATATGAAAAAACCATTTTCAAAACTAGCAGTCCTGTTGCTTGCTTTTATTGTTCGCAAGATTTGTGTTTGTTTTTCTCTCTATCTCTGCACATTGGTTAGTCCTTTTTTAAAAATTGGGATTTTCTAGTTTCTTGCTTTGTGGCTACTTATAAACAGATAAATCGGAAGGTTGTAGAATTTATACATTCTTTGATAATATATGTACTTTGACAAGAGGCACTGCAAATGCTGGAAATCTAGAGCAATGCACACAATGCGCTGGACGAGCTCAGCAGGTCAGGCAGCATCTGTGGAAGGGAATAACCAGTCAACGTTTCAGGCCGGGACCCTTCGTCTCAGGACTGAAAAGGAAGGGGGAAGAGGTCAGGGTAAGAAGAGGGAGGGAAAGAAGATGTAGAAGGTGGGAGGTGAGAGGTGAAACCGGGAGGGGGGGAGGGGGGAAGCTGATCGGTGGAAGAGACAAAGGGCCGAAGAAGGTGGGGCATTTCATCGTCCCCTCCAACAATGAAATCAGGAGCCTCTGGAAGAGAAAGGGTGAGAGATTTTGTCTGTCTTTGGTTGCTGAAAAGCCACTGGTTGTGAGGTGCTACAAAACAAAGCCCAGTGTCCTTCAGCAATCAACAACCCGTCTGATCTGCTCTCCTGCAGAAACTGAAGAAAAGTGTTAGACTCTGAGATTGAAAAATTGATAGAAAATATCACGCTGGGAAGGATACTCAGTCATGACATATGGGATAATATCCAATAAAGAAAGTCCATGAATGTTCTGTCCGGTATTTGGGGGAAGAAAACAGCTATAATGGAGAGCCACAGCTAGCTGAGTTAGAAAAAAAACCCTGGATGAATGAAACTAAAATATTAGCAGTCTGTGATATTCTTCTTTCCCTTTTTAAAAATAATGTTTTTTTTCAGTTGCAACATACACAAAATGCTTGAGGAACTCAGCAGGTCAGGCAGCATCTATGGAGATGAATAAGCAATCGACGTTTCAGGCCAAGACCCTTCATCAGGACTGAGAAGGGTGGGTGAAGATGGCAGAATAAAATGGAGGGAGGAGGGGAAGGTGACAGGTGAAGCCAGGTGGGTAGGAAAGGTCAAGGGCTGGAGAGGAAGGAATCTAAACATAGAATATATAGAACATAGAATACTACAGCACAGTACAGGCCCTTCGGCCCACAATGTCATGCCGACCCTTAAATCCTGCCTCCCATATAACCTCCACCTTAAATTCCTCCATAGTAGTAGTCTTTTAAATTTCACTAGTGTATCTGCCTCCACCACTGACTCAGGCAGTGCATTCCACGCACCAACCACTCTCTGAGTGAAAAACCTTCCTCTAATATCCCCCTTGAACTTCCCACCCCTTACCTTAAAGCCATGTACTGAGCATTGGTGCCCTAGGGAAGAGGCGCTGGCTGTCCATTATATCCATTCCTCTCAGTATCTTGTGTACCTCTATCACGTCTCCTCTCATCCTCCTTCTCTCCAAAGAGTAAAGCCCTGATCGGAGAGGAGAGAGGACCAAAGGAGAAAGAGAAGGAGGAGGGGACACAGGGGAAAGTGATAGGCAGGTGAGAAGAAATAAAAGGTCAGAGTGAGGAATAGAGGATGGGTGGAATTCAGTCACTGAAAGGAGAAATCGATATTCATGCATCAGGTTGGAGGCCTCCCAGACAGAATATAAGGTGTTGCTCCTCCACTCTTAGAGAGGCCTCACCTTGGCACAAAAGGACTTGTCAGAACGGGAATGGGGGTCGGATTTAAAACGATTTGCCACCAGGAAGTCCCACTGCGGAGGTGCTCAACGAAGCTGTCCCCCAATTTACGACGGGTTTCACCAATGTAGAGGAGGCTGCATGGGGAGCCAAATAAATTTACAAAAATAACTGACACAGGCCAGATTATATTCACTGGAATTTGTACATTTAAGCAGTGATTTTATTGAAGATTAAAGTTTGATTCAAGCCAGCTGACAGTGTTGTAAAGACAATTATTTCGGCTGGTAGGATTCTAGGACTGAGGGACGTCATTTGCAAATGAAAGTCTTTCCAATAGCGAAACTAAGAAACACTTTCCAGACATGGAGGAAGGTAGAAATTTTGAACTCACTTCTGTGAAGGCAATTGAAGTCTGGCCAGCTGATAATTTTAAAGATGAGATTGATAGTTTTGTGCAACACACACAGAATACTGGAGGAACTCAGCGGGCCAGGCAGCATCTGTGGAACAGAGTAAATGGTCGACGTTTCAGGCTGAGACCCTTCATCAGGATTGAGAAGGTGGGGTGGGGGTGGGGAAGATGCCAGAATAAAAACCGGGAGGGATGGGAAAGAGGACGAACTAGAGGAAGTAGGTGAGGCCAGGTGGGTGAGGGAGGGGTGATGAAGTTAAAAAGTTGGGAGGTGACGTGGGAAAAGCAAAGGGCTGGAGAAGAAGGAATTTGACAGGAGAGAAGAGTAGGCCATGGGAGAAAGGGAAGGAGGAGGGGAACCAGGGGGATCTGAGGAGAAGAACTAAGAGGCCAGTGTGGGGAATGGAAAGAGGAGGGGGAAAAAATTACCCAAAGAAGAAATTGATGTTCGTGTTATCAGGGTGGAGGCTACCTCGATGGAATATGAGGTGTTGCTCTTCAGCCTTACAAGGGAGTGTCACCGTGCCACAAGATGAGGCAATGGACTGACATATTGGAGTGGGAATGAGGATAGGAATTCAAGTGGCTGCCACTGGGAAATTCCGCTTGGTGCTTGACAAAGTGGTCCCTGAGTTTATGTCGGGCCTCAGCAATGTAGAGGAGGCCACATCGGGAGCCCCAAGTACAGCAGGCGACCCCCGCCCCCCCAACAGATTCGCAGGAGAAGTGTTGCCTGACTTGGAAGGGCGATTTGGAGCCCTGAATGGAGGTGAGAGAGGCGGTGAATAGGCTGTTGTGACATTCCTGTCACTTGCAGGGATGTGCCCAGTCAGGAGGTTAGTGGGAGAAATAAATGGACAAGGGCTCTGCTGCCAGAAGCTGTCATTGGGGCTGATGTAACAATGTGTCTGGTGGTCGGATCAAATTAGAGATGATGGAATTTGTGCAGAGATGTTAAGGCTTATGGCGTGGTAGGCAAGGACAAGAGGAATTCTATCCCTGTTAAGGTGGCAGGAAGAGGGGGTGAGCATGGACGTCCTGGAAATGGAGGAGTTGCAGGAGAGGGCAGCATCCATGGTGGAGGAAGGAGCAAATCTCTGATATCCTGAAAGGAAAGCCTCATTCTGGGTGAAGGAAGGCATCTGAGATCCTGGTAATTTTGTGATAACCAAAAGTAAAAGTCAAAGTAGATGCATGTTACCATATACAACCCTTGAGATTAGAATCAGGTTTATTATCACTGGCATGTGATGTGAAATTTGTTAACTTAGCAGTAGCAGTTCAATGCAGTACATAATCTAGCATAAAGAAAATAATAATAATACATAAAATAAAAAATTAATAAGCAAGCAAATCAAAACTGTGCAAAAACAGAAATACTGTGTATTAAAAAAAGTGAGGTACAAAGCTTCAATGTCCATTTAGGAATCGGATGGCAGAGGGGAAGAAGCTGTTCCTGAATCACTGAGTGTGTGCCTTCAGGCTTCTGTACCTCCTACCTGATGGTAACAGTGAGAAAAGGGCATGCCTTGGGTGCTGGGGGTCCTTAATAATGGATGCTGCCTTTCTGAGACACCGCTCCTTGAAGATGTCCTGGGTACTTTGTAGGCTAGTGCCCAAGGTGGAGCTGACTAGATTTACAACCTTCTGCAATTTCTTTCGGTCCTGTGCAGTAGCCCCTCCATACCAGAGAGTGATGCAGCCTGTCAGAATGCTCTCCATGGTACAACTATAGAAGCTTTTGAGTGTATTTTTTGACATGCCAAATCTCTTCAAACTCCTAATAAACTATAGCCGCTGTCTTGCCTCCTTTTATGACTACATCGATATGTTGGGACCAGTTTAGATCCTCAGAGATCTTGACATCCAGGAACTTAAAGCTGCTCACCCCCTCTATGAGGATTGGTACGTGTTCCTTTGTCTTACCCTTCCTGAAGTCCACAATCAGTCTTTCGTCTTACTGACGTTGAGTGCCAGGTTGTTGCTGCGACACCACTCCACTAGTTGGCATATCTCACTCCTGTACGCCCTCTCGTCACCACCTGAGATTCTACCAACTATGGTTGTATTGTCAACAAATTTGTAGATGGTATTTGAGCTATGCCTAGCCATACAGTCATGTGTATAGAGAGTAGAGCAGTGGGCTAAGCACACACCCCTGAAGTATGCCAATGTTAAAAATAAAGATATGCAATTGAATTACTGGGAAACTATACATACATTTGCAAAAGAAGACAAATTGTGCAAATGAAAAAATATACAAAGTTGCAGAGTTCTTGAATGTGGGTCTGTAAGTTGAGGACTAGAATATAAAAGCAAGGATGTAATTTTGAAGCTTTATAAAGCACTGGTCAGGCTTCACCTCAAGTATTGTGAGCAGTTTTGGGCCCCTTACCTTAGAAAGGATGTGCTGACATTGGAGGGGAGTCAAAGGAGGTTCATGAAAATGATTCCGGGATTGAAAGACTTGTTTATATAAGGAGCGTTAGATGGCTCTGGGCCTCTGCTCACTGGAATTCCAAAGAATTGATTGAAACTTATCGAATGTTGAAAGAACTCGATAGGGTGGACGTGGAAAGAATATTTCCTGTGGTGGGAGATTCTAGGACCAGAGGACACAGCCTCAGAATAGAGGGGTGCCTTTTCAGAACAGAGATGAGGAGGAATTCCTTTAGCCAGGGGATGGTGAATCTGTGGAATTCGTTGGCACAGGCGGCTGTGGAGGCTAAGGCATTGGATATATTTAAGGCAGAGGTTCATAGATCTTTGACTAGTCAGAGCATGAACGGACAAAGGGAGAAGGCAGGAGATTGAGGCTGAGAGGGAAAATGGATCAGTCATGATGAAATGGCGGAGCAGATTCAATGGGCCAAGTGGCCTAATTCTGCTCCTGTAAGACAGCACATTGGCCCAGCTAATCGAGCTGCTGCCTCTCAGTATCAGACACCCAGATTCAATCCCAACATTTTACTCTCTGTGTGAAACCTGCATCATCTCTCTGTTAACTCATGGCTTCTTCTGAGTGTTCGAGTTCTCTCCTGCATTCCAAAGACAGGCAGGAGGGATTGGAGGGGGGGGGGGTTAAATGGTCACTGGAAATTGCCCCCAGCATGAAGGTGATTGGTATAGTCTGGAGAGACAGGATGAAAATGCGAGGAGGAAATCTCTGGGATGACAGTGGGGATCAGTGTGTTTCATGTGTGTGGAAGCCCTGCCGTTGGTTGTATTTAAAGCGGAGGTTGACAGGTTCCTGATTAGTCAGGGTGTCAAAGGTTATGTGGAGGGTTGAGAGGGATAATAAATCATCCAGGATGGGTTGGTAAAGTAGACTCGATGGGCCGAATGGCCTAATTCTGCTTCTATGTCTTACAATCTAAACAATTTTTGTTTTGATAACGATGTAAAATATTAAGTGCAGAGGCCAGAGCAAAAAGAGAACAGGTGTGATAAAGTAGAAGATTCAAAATTCAAGATGGCTTACTGTTGTAGTTCAGTCCGCGAGTGTAAAGGAGAACAAAATAATTGTTACTCCTGTTACTCCAGCATAACAAAAACACCATGAGCATAAAGAGCACAATAAAATGCATAATGAATATAAACTTAAAATCATTCCTATAAAACACAATGTACAAGTAACTGTTATAGACAGAGACTGACTGTATGTACATAGAGTGACGCTGGGTGATGTGTAGGTATGGTGCTGGGATGCGTTAATGGGTGGAGGTGTTGATCAGCCTGGCATTTAACAAATTAAAACATCAAGTAAGCTGAAAAAAAAATTAGAGCGATGGCCTTGACGGGATGGCAGGGAAGACTAGATGGGCCGAATGGCCTGATTCTGCCCCTGTGTCTTATGCGGGCACTGAGCTGAAACGGCGGCTCTATTTCTCACTTCACCGGTCCTCTGTGGCGCGCTGAGTGTTGCCTGAAATGTGTGCTTTTTGATTGATGATTTAATTTCCCAGCACTGGGGCCCTTACACTCAGCTGTCACACGCGTGCCTCGCCACCAGATTTCCGAAGCAGGCTCTCTATCCAGAGCTCTGCCACGGGAGGACAGGGAAGAAGATTCCAGGATGCACTTGAAAACCTCTTTGAAAAGTGCCAAGTCCCCGGAGATTCCCAGAAACCCCTGGACCGCAGTAACTCAGAGACGAGAGTGAGCGCCCAGGATGGTATCGAGGTGTTGGAATTTCTGCGTTCAGAGCACAGCATAAACTGTAGAAAGTGGGCGTTACTTCACAAATTATCATTCACCTGTCTTTTTGGTGCATTGGCTTTTTCAGACAACTGGAATGGTTCACTCTTAAGTCTGAATGACTGCTTGAAAAGATGAAAAATTTAGTTTTTTTCCACTTCACTTGTAATTTTATTTAAAACATGAGCAGCAAAAGAGAGCCCTGTGTCTGACACTGATCATAAATGCTGAAGAAGAGTCTGATGTGTATTTAATATTTCAATATTTGAGTAATCTTATACACATATTGGTTGATTAAGCTTTCTTGTTCAAATGAATAATTAATTACGGATTGTATGTAAAAATGCACTAATTGCTTACATCATCTGCTACCACGTGATACGCGCACGCCTCGTTTAAAGTAAACACGAAGATAGACTCACGTTTTGGGCTCGCGGGTCTTCATTTAAATTAATTTAATGTTCAGAAGTTACAAAACGTGACAGAGCCCAATACCGATCTGGATTCGGCCATTAACGTTTGTGACTGATCACCTCTCGCTCATGCAACACAAATACATAGTGGTAGAATTAGACCATTCAGCCCATCGAGTCTGCTCCATCATTCCATCATGGCCGATTTACGAGCCCTCTCAGCGCCATTGTCCTCGCTTCTCCCCCGTACCCTTTGACACTAATCAAGAGCCTATCAACCTCCGCTTTAAGTACTTGACCCCGCAACTGTCTGTGGCAACAAATTCCAGAGAACTTAAGAAATAGGAGCAGGAGTCGGCCACCTGGCCCGTCGAGCCTGCTCCGCCATTCAATAAGATCATGGCTGATCTGACCATGGACTCCTCATAACTCTTATGCAAAAATGTATCCAACCTTGTCTCAAATATATTTACTGCGGTAGCCTCCACTGCTTCGTTGGGCAGAGAATTCCACGGATTCTCCACTCTCTGGGAAAATCAGTTCCTCCTCATCTCCATCCTAAATCTACTCCTCTGAATCCTGAGGCTATGTTCCCAAGCTCTACTCTCACCTACCTGTGGAAACAACTTTCCTTCCTCTATCTCATCTACCCTTTTCACAATTTTATGTGTTTCTATAAGATCTTCTTTCATTATTCTGAAGTCCAGCAAGTACAGTCCCAGGCGACTCCTCATAGTCTAACCCCCTCATCTCTGGAACCAACCTGGTGAACCTCCTCTGCACATCCTCCAAAGCCAGTATATCCTTCCGCAAGTAACGAGACCAGAACCGCACACTGTACTCCAGGTGCGGCCTCACCAGTACCCTGTACAGTTGCAGCATAACCTCCCTGCTCTTCAATTCAATTCCTCTAGCAAAGAAGGCCAACATTCCCCATGCCTTCTTAACAGCCTGCAAACTAACCTTTTGTGATTCGTGCACAAGCACTCCCAAGTCCCTCTGCACAGCAGCACGCTGCAATCGTTTACCATTTAAATAATAATCTGATCTTCCATTTTTCCTTCCAAAGTGAATGACCTCACTTTTACCAACATTGTACTCCTTCTGCCAGACCCTTGCCCACTTGCTTCACTATCTATGTCTCTCTGCAGACGCTCCATATCTTCTGCACAATTTGCTTTTTCACTCAAGTCAGTATCATCAGCAAACTTCGATACACTACACTCGGTCCCCTCTTCCAGATCTTTAATGTATATCGTGAACAGTTGCAGACCCAGCACTGACCCCTGTGGCACACCCCTCACCACTGATTGCCAACCAGAAAAACACCCATGTATCCCAAATCCTGCTTTCTATTAGTTAACCAATCCTCTAACCATGCTAATACACCGCTCCCTCAAATTCTATGCATCCTTATGGGTAAGTCTTTTATGTAGCACCTTATCGAACGCGTTCTGGAAGTACAGGTTAAATAATGTCCATCTGTTCCCCTCTATTCATTGCGCTTGTTATATCCTCAAAGAACTCCAGTAGGTTTGTCAAACAGGACCTCCTTTTGCTGAATTCATGCTGCGTCTGTCTGTTGGATCCATTTCTTTCCTGAGATTCACCACCCCCTGGCTAATGAAGCTCCTTCTCATCTCCATTCAAAATGGATGCCCCACTATTCTGAGGCTGTGTCCTCTGGTCCTAGACTCCTGCACTATAGGAAACACCTTCTCCACACCCACCTTATCTAGGCCTTTCAATATTCTATAGGTTTCAATGAGATTCTCCCCCCCCCACCATTCTTCTAAACTCCAGCAAGTAGAAGCCCTGAGCCATCAAACGTCCAGTCATACATGAACCCCTCCATTCCCAGAACCATTCTTGTGGACCTCCTCTGGGCAGCATATCTTTGTTTTAGATATGGGATTCAATACTGCTTACAACACTCCAAGTGTGGTCAATAAAATAAACCAGAAATGAAAGCTAGTCTATGTGAGAGCCAGAATTTAACCACCTTCTGGTTCACTAATGTCCTTCAAGGAAGGAAATATGCTGTTCGTATGAGTGGGATCTGACTGGAAAGGAAGGGGGAGCATGGATCCAATAAGGGAGTTGGAGTGGCCGGAGGGGAAGAGTAAGGGGAGGGGTGTGCCTACGATGGGTAGGTGGAGTGGATGGATGAAGGGAAGAGTGTGGAGTAGTAGGGCGGGGCTCGGAGGAACTGGATAGATAGAGGAGGAGAGGGAAAAGAGGCAGTTTTCCCTGAACTGGGAAAATTCAATGGTGATGCCATCGGATTGTAGACTTCCTGGGTAAATAGGAGCTGCTGTTGCTTTCAAGTTTGTGTTTAGCCTCACTGTGGCTATGGTTGGGACTGTGGAGACACAGGTCGCTGTGAGAATAGGGAAGGAAATTAAATCTCCGGGCAAGCGGGAAATCTGGACGACAGGGCAGGGGGAGCACAGGAACTCTGCAAAGCAGTTGCTTAATCTGAACTGGGTCTCACTGATGTAAAGGACGCCACATCAAGGACATAAAATGCAATAAACAAGTCTGGAGATAACGTATGTGAATACCTGACTCACCTGGTGCGGGCACAGATGGGAGTGAGGGAGGAGATCGAGGGACTGGCGTTACGTCTCCTACCCTTACAGAGGAGAGTGCTTGGGATGGTCTTCTCCACAGTTCGTAGTCAGTGGGGCTGCTGGCATTTCCAGTGCTGTCCATGTACTTACTGCCTGTTATGCCTTTGGCCTTTCAGACATCAATGAAGGTCCTCCGTCTCTGGCGGTGTTCGGGGCTTCCTTCATCCTGTCAGTAGCTTCCTCTGGGTTTTCAGCACTCAGTCGCGCATGGAAAGGCCATTGCACTCAAGTGGAGAAGGATTCTTCGTCGCTGTTTCCGTAACAATTTTGCTCACCCTGAACCCAGAGGACTGGTGGGCCACTACCCTTTGACCTGTTTGTCACGGCTGACCCTACCAAAGCACAAGGCCCTGACTCCAGCCAACGTAGCTCTCCGGGTTACTGAGGCACGCAGGCCTCCAAACCCTGCAACAAAGCTGGGATCTTCTTGGAGGGCTTCCATATTCTATGAATAAAAAATATCTGATCATTTCTTTCTTTATTTGTGGGTCATTTTGTGGAAAAGGGCGGCAGAATTCCATAAGCTGTGAGGTAGCTTAGGATTTAACAAAAGCTCAGTTTAAATTTATGCTTGACACTCTCTCCTTCCAAATTTAATACTTCCAGCGAGAAGTTTCCAGTTTGGTCCCCGACTGAGAGAACAAATGCGCAGTATTGTGGAATATTGAACTCTGTTTCCAATAGTGGTTTCTGTTCAAATCAATGAAATTAAAGTTCTGATGAGGAATGCAAGGCCAACAATCGACGGGCAAATATTTCCTCCACCCCACCTACCTTCCTCCCCGTTCTTCTTTCCAGTCGGTTTGGTGCAGAACCTGCAGCTCATGTTCAGCGAGGGACTGCCATTTGATATCTGGCTAAGATTAATGAATCAGAATCACGTTCAATGCCATCGACGCATGTCGTGAAAGGTGTTACCTTTGCGACGCCAGTACACCGCAATATATAATAATAGAGAAAAAAATCTGTAAATTATATAATGGTTGGTGGTTGGCATCCGACTGCCTCAAAGGTCAATGGGTGATGATCATCATCACAAGCCTGGGTAGAAGGTATGGAAATCCTGAGATGCCCAGTCGTTAAGATCCCCCTCTCGGCCTCACCAGTGTAGTCCAAAGGAAAGCTTATGAAGCAGTACGTTTGGCACCAGCTTGTCTGCAGGAGCTACCGGAAGGATGTTCAGTGACGTCCAGCCGCTTTCGGGGCTCCACTCCGGATTTGCTGTCTGGGTTTACTCCTGTAGCCTTTGTCCCTTCCGAGGCTGCCCTCAAGTTAAATAAGCAGTGCAAAAATAGAAATAAAAGGAAGTAGTGGGGTAATGTTCATGGGTTCAATGTCCATTCAGAAATCGAAATGGCTGCGGGGAGGAAGCTGTTCCTGAATCGTTGAGCATGTGCTTCAGGCTCCTGTACTTCCTTTCTGATGGTAACAATGAGAACAAGGCATGTCCTGGATAATGGGGGTCCTTAGTAATGGATGCTGTCTTTCTCAGGCATCGCTCCTTGAAGATGCCCTCGATACGACGGCGGCCAGTGCCCCTGATGGATCTGACGAAGTTTACAACTCTCTGCAGCTTGCTTCAGTCCTCTGCAGTAGCCCCCCACTACCTCACCATACCAGACGGCGATGCAGTCAGAATGTGCTCCATGTACGGTAGATAATGTAAATGAGAGGAAGCAGTCACAAAAATGCGGGGAAGGGTCAGGTCATCGCGACCGAACCCACAAGAGAAGAATCTGAGTATTTTCCAAATGGTGAGGGAACAACAGCGGAGGTGTTGGCCTGTTAAAGACATCCTTGATGTTATTGCACAATCAAATGTAAAAATATGAAAAGAATGCTTATCCTTATCTGAAGGGGCAAGGAATGCAAAGGAAATTGTACTTGAACAATGGGCCATAATTTTAAGCATAATCAGAACTTTACGGTAAAGCTATCTTTTGATCTATTTCCATTTACTTATGGCATTGTAGATGTGGCGAGCATTGATGGCCCTTGAAATGATGCTTGTGACCAGTGAAGATAATCGGATGGGTAAATGCGGTGGAATTGGGGCGGCCTTGGTAGCGTAGTAGTTAGCACGATGCCTTACAGTGCCACCGTTCACCATTCCCACCACTGTCTGTAAGGAGTCTGCGCGTTCTCCCCATGATCATAGAACATTGAAATCCACAGCACATTACAGGCCCTTCGGCCCACAATGTTGTGCCGACCATGTAACCTACTCTAGAAGCTGCCTAGAATTTCCCTGCTATTTTTCTAAGCTCACTGTAGCTATCTAAGAGGCTCCTAAAAGACCCTATTGTATCTGCTTCTACCACCATTGCTGGCAGTGCATTCCACGCACCCACCACTCTCAGTGAAAAACTTACCTCTTGGTATCTATTTCCAAGGACCTTAAAACCATGTCCCCTCATGTTTGCCATTTCAGCCCTGGGAAAAAGTCTCTGGCTATCCACATGATCAATGCCTCTCATTGTCTTATACACCTCTCATCCTCTCTTGCTCCACGGAGAAAAGGCCAAGTACACGCAGCCTCCAATCCAGGCAACATCCTTGTAAATCTCCTCTGCACTCTCTCTATAGCATCCAAATCCTTCCTGTAGTGAGGCGACCAGAACTGAGCACGGTACTCCAAGTGAGGTCTGACCGAGGTCTTATATAGCTGCAATATTACCTCACAGCTCTGGAACTGAATCCCATGGTTGATGGAGGCCAACACTCCATACGCCTTCTTAACAGCACTGTCAACCTGAGCAGTTGCTTTGAGTGTCCTATGGACACGGACCCCAAGATCTGTCCGATCCTCCACACTGCCAAGAGTCTTACCACTTATACTATAATCTGATCATGTGGGTTTCCTCCCACTTTCGAAAGATGTACAAGACAATAAGCGTTACGGAGGGTTGGTAAGACGTGGGCGTGCCACGTTGGGACGGGAAGCATGGCAATACTTGCGGGCTGTCCCCAGCACATCCTCAGATGCAAATGGCCCATTTCACTGTACTTTTCAATGTTTTAATATAAAAGTGACAAATAAAGCTAATCTTTAATATTTAATCTTTACAATATACAAAAGTATTGAATTCAACTGAATTGACCTTATTACTTACATCCTTCATACACATGAGGAGCAAAATTCTTTATGTACTGTATACACAGAAAGGTGCTGGCAAAAAGGGCTAGTAACATCACGAAGGATCCCACCCACCCACCCTGCTCACGGACTGTTTGTCCCACCCCCATCAGGGAGCAGACTGCGTAGCATCCACGTCAGGACCCCCAGACTCAAAAGCAGTTACTTTCCTCGAGCAGTAGGGCTGATCAACTCCTCCACCCACTAACCCGTCCTTGCACACACCCCACCCCCCCCCCCCCCACCACGGCTTTATCATTTCCCATCGGTCACAGACAATCCTGTGCCTAGCACCACTTTATGGCCATACAATCAATCTATGTACGTAAGCTCTTGTACGCACTTTTTTGTTATTATTGTGTTCTTGGTGTTACTGTAGCGGTGTGCTACAAACAGCGCTAAAATTACGACACGGAGTCGGTAACTGCAGTCGAAGGAAAAACTTTATTCGAAAACTTCAGCCTCACTTTTAAGCCTCTGTCAACCGGCCCCCCATGGCGAAGAGGCTCCAAAGCTCTGTGCTCGCAAACCCCCGTAGGCTATCTAATTGTGAGTCGGTTCGCATACGCTAGGAAATGAGCCGCCACATAACCCCCCCCCAGAACCGGCGATACACCCCCCAATGTCCACAGCCTGGGCCAGAACCTGCTTGGGAGGTCGGCCTCTGCGCCGAGGCGCCGGAAACTCGGCCGGTTGCGCCAGGTCCACATGGGCCGGCTTGAGGCGGTCCACCGTGAAAACCTCCTCCTTCCCCCCAACGTCCAGCACGAACGTGGACCCGTTGTTCCGGAGCACCGTAAACGGCCCCTCGTATGGCCGCTGCAGCGGTGGCCGATGCCCGCCCCTTCGTACAAACACAAACTTACAGTTCCGTAGGTCTTTGGGTACGCAGGTCGGGTGCCGCCCATGCTGTGAAGTGGGTATGGGGGCCAGGTTACCGAGCTTCTCGCGAAGTCTGCCCAGGACTGCAGCGGGTTCTTCCTCTTGCCCCCTCGGGGCTGGTAGGAACTCCCCGGGGACGGCCAGGGGCGCGCCGTATACCAACTCGGCCGACGAGGCGTGCAGGTCGTCCTTGGGCGCTGTGCGGATGCCGAGAAGGACCCAGGGAAGCTCGTCCGCCCAGTTGGCTCCTCGCAGGCGGGCCATGAGGGCCGACTTCAGGTGACGGTGGAAACGCTCCACTAGCCCGTTCGACTGTGGGTGGTAGGCAGTGGTGTGGTGCAGCTGAGTCCCCAAAAGGCTGGCCATAGCTGACCACAGGCTGGAGGTGAACTGGGCGCCTCTGTCGGAGGTAATGTGGGCTGGTACACCAAAGCGGGATATCCAGGTGGCGATCAGGGCTCGGGCGCAAGATTCGGAGGTGGTGTCGGTGAGCGGGACCGCCTCTGGCCATCTTGTGAACCGGTCCACGATAGTCAGGAGGTAACGCGCTCCGCGCGACACTGGCAGGGGGCCCACGATATCCACATGAATGTGGTCGAAACGCCGGTGGGCGGGATGGAACTGCTGCGGTGGGGCTTTGGTGTGCCGCTGAACCTTGGCCGTCTGGCAGTGCATGCACGTCCTGGCCCATTCACTGACCTGTTTGCGGAGTCCGTGCCAAACGAACCTGCTGGAAACCATCCGGACAGTTGTCCGGATGGAGGGATGCGCCAAGTTATGAATGGAGTCGAAAACACGTCGCCGCCAGGCTGCGGGGACGACCGGACGGGGCTGGTTGGTGGCGACGTCACAGAGTAGGGTCCTCTCACCTGGGCCCACGGGGAAGTCCTGGAGCTGCAAACCAGAGACTGCAGTCCTGTAACTCGGAATCTCCTCATCTACCTGCTGTGCCTCTGCCAGTGCCTCAAAGTCTACCCCTTGGGAAAGGGCATGAACGGTAGGGCGAGAGAGCGCATCCGCCACGACATTGTCCTTACCCGAGACGTGCCGGACATCCGTTGTGTATTCAGAGATGTAGGACAGGTGGCGTTGCTGGCGGGATGACCAGGGGTCGGATGCTTTCGTAAACGCAAAGGTAAGCGGTTTGTGGTCCGTGAACGCGGTGAAGGGCCGACCTTCTAGGAAGTACCTGAAATGCCGGATTGCCAGGTAGAGCGCCAACAGTTCCCGGTCAAAAGCACTGTACTTGAGCTCGGGTGGCCGCAGGTGTTTGCTGAAAAACGCCAGGGGTTGCCAGCGACCTGCGATGAGCTGCTCCAGCACCCCACCGACTGCCGTGTTTGATGCGTCCACTGTGAGGGCGGTAGGGGTGTCCATTCTGGGATGTACTAGCATTGCGGCGTCAGCCAAAGCTTCCTTCGTTTGAACGAAAGCGGCGGCGGACTCCTCGTCCCAGGTAATGTCCTTGCTCGGACCCGACATCAGGGCGAACAGGGGGCGCATGATCCGGGCAGCTGAAGGGAGGAAGCGGCGGTAGAAATTGACCATACCTACGAATTCCTGAAGGCCTTTGACCGTGGTGGGTCGGGGGAAGTGGCGGACCGCATCTACCTTAGCGGGCAGAGGGGTTGCCCCGTCTTTAGTAATCCTGTGGCCCAGGAAGTCAATGGTATCAAGTCCGAACTGGCATTTGGCAGGGTTAATTGTAAGACCGTACTCACTCAGTCGGGCGCAGAGTTGACGGAGGTGGGACAGATGCTCCTGACGACTGCCGCTGGCTATGAGGATGTCATCCAAATAGATGAACGCGAAGTCCAGGTCCCGTCCCACCGCGTCCATTAACCGCTGGAACGTCTGTGCGGCATTCTTCAGGCCGAACGGCATGCGGAGGAACTCGAAGAGGCCAAACGGGGTGATGAGAGCCGTCTTGGGGACGTCGTCAGGATGCATCGGGATTTGATGGTACCCTCGGACAAGGTCGACCTTGGAGAAGATCCGGGCGCCGTGCAGGTTTGCCGCAAAGTCCTGAATGTGCGGCACAGGGTAGCGGTCCGGTGTGGTAGCCTCGTTCAGCCTGCGGTAGTCGCCGCACGGTCTCCAGCCCCCCGTCGCTTTGGGCACCATGTGCAGGGGGGAAGCCCAGGGGCTGTCGGACCGCCGGATGATCCCCAATTCCTCCATTCTCTGGAACTCCTCCTTCGCCAGTCGGAGCTTGTCCGGGGGAAGCCGCCGAGCACGGGCATGGAGGGGTGGTCCCTGTGTCGGGATGTGGTGCTGTACGCCGTGCCTGGGCATGGCTGCTGTGAACTGCGGTGCCAGAACCGATGGGAACTCCGCCAGGACCCTGGTGAAGTCGTTGTCGGACAGCGTGATGGAGCCGAGGTGAGGGGCTGGCAACTGGGCCGCGCCCAGGGAGAACGTCTGAAAGGTCTCGGCGTGTACCAGTCTCTTCCTGGGCAGGTCAACCAGCAGGCTGTGAGCTCGCAAAAAATCCGCACCCAGAAGCGGTTGGGCTACGGCGGCCAGTGTGAAGTCCCACGTGAACTGGCTGGGGCCGAACTGTAGCTGCACCTGACGGGTGCCATAGGTCCTTACTGTGCTGCCATTCACGGCCCTCAGGGGGGGACCCGGTGCCCTGCTGCGAGTGTCGTAACTCGTCGGAGGTAAAACGCTGACCTCAGCCCCAGTATCGACCAAAAAGCGGCGTCCCGACCTGCTATCCCACACATACAGGAGGCTATCCCGATGGCCAGCCGCCGTAGCCATCAGCGGCGGCTGGCCCTGGCGTTTCCCGGGAACTTGCAGGGCGGGCGGCAACGGCGGGCTTCTGCGCCCCACCGCTGGTGGTAGAAGCACCAGTGTTCATTGGGCCGGGGGTTAGCGGGCTCTGCGGCCGGGCCTGGACTGGTTTGCTGCTGGGAGCGTGGCTGGGTGATCTGTGCGATGGACGCCCCGCTCACCTTTTTGGCGTTCCACAGCAAGTCCGCCCGGGCTGCCACCTTCCGGGGGTCACTGAAATCCGCGTCGGACAGCAGCAGGCGTATGCCCTCGGGCAGCTGCTCCAGGAATGCCTGCTCAAACATGAGGCCTGTGTGTCCCTCGGCCAGAGACAACATCTCGTTCATTAAAGCCGATGGAGGTCTGTCGCCCAAGCCATCCAGGTGCAGTAAACGGGCAGCCCGCTCGCGCCGTGAGAGTCCGAAAATCCTGAGGAGCAGGGCTTTGAATTCCGTGTACTTGCCGTCTGCCGGGGGCGACTGTACGAACTCCGCGACCTGGGCAGCTGTGTCCTGGTCGAGGGAGCCCACCACGTAGTAGTAGCGGGTGTCTTCTGAGGTGATCCGGCGAACGTGGAATTGGGCTTCGGCTTGCTGGAACCATAGGTCCGGGCGCTGTGTCCCGAAACCCGGCAGTTTCAACGAAACCGCATGAACAGAGGCGGCGTCGGTCATTTCTGGTCCAAAAATCGTTTGGACCGTCGGGGTCACCAATTGTAGCGGTGTGCTACAAACAGCGCTAAAATTACGACACGGAGTCGGTAACTGCAGTCGAAGGAAAAACTTTATTCGAAAACTTCAGCCTCACTTTTAAGCCTCTGTCAACCGGCCCCCCATGGCGAAGAGGCTCCAAAGCTCTGTGCTCGCAAACCCCCGTAGGCTATCTAATTGTGAGTCGGTTCGCATACGCTAGGAAATGAGCCGCCACATTACTGTGTTTTTTTTTGTGTGCTGCATCAGATCCTGAGTAAGAATTACTTCACAAACCAGTGAAAATCTGCGGGTGCTGGAAGTCCAAGCCACACACATAAATGCTGGAGGAACTCAGGCAGCATCAATGAAAAAATATTTTGGGCCAAGACCAGTCCTGAGGAAGGGTCTCAGCCCAAAATGTCGACTGTACTCCTTTCAACAGACGCTGCCTGCTGAGTTCCTCCAGCATTTTGTGCCTGTTGCTAACAATTATTTCATTCTCCTTTACACTTGTCTACTGGAAATGCGATTAAGCAATCTTGAACCTTGGAGTATTGATCAACCATGATCTAATTGATTGCTAGAACAGGTTGGATGGGCTGAAGGGTCTCGTCACAATTTTTCAAAGAGCCAGACTGTAAAGAAGGTTTTCTGAATGCCCTTAATGGACTGATGTAAGGATGCCAGTGTCCATTGATAGTGTAATGCTGTTTAATTCAGCCTATTTATGGAGCAATTTTGATTAATTTCATCCACCAGTACAAATGATGCTTGGAATTGATTGCAAACAGGATTAGAGAATAACAAACCATGTTCTGCCCACTCGGTTACTGGCCAATTTATCACCTCTCTGAAATGACAGACCAGCGCTTTCCTGCATCCTCTCACTCTGTACTTCTCAAGTACAGGTTTTACCAATTGGCCCCATGAGGATTCTGGGCCAACGGCCGCTGACTGACAGCTGACCTTTCCAGTGGAAGTCACTGCTGCCGGCTGTTAACCTTAGATATCCGCACAAAGTGGACAAAATATAGGAATCTATACGAGGTACCAGGGAGCAGACAGTCAGACGTCCCAGCTCTTTATCATTGCCTTTAACAGCGGAGGATGGTGTTGCTGCAAAGTACTCTGTGCGGCTCTGCTGAACACCGTGGGCACACTTCGTTGGCGGCAGCATTGCGTGGCAGCATTTGCGGGCTGCTCCTGGCTCACCTTCGGGCGTGTTGGTTGTTAACACATCTCACTCCGCGTTTTTGGTGTGCATGTGATAAGTAAATCTTTTAATCTGAAATAGTCTGAGTGTTGAGTGCGCCTTGCATCTGGCCCCTTATGAGGAAAGCATGGCAGTACCTCTACTTCCTCAGGAACTCAGTAAGATTCGGCATGACATCTCAAACTTTGACTAACTTCTGTAGTTGTGCGGTGGAGAGTATATTGACTGGTCGTATGCCCTTGAGCGTAATGTCCTACACAAAGCAGTGGATAAAGCCCAGTCCATCGCGGGTAAAGCTCTCCCCGCCAACGAGCACATCTACACAAAGCACTGTCTCAGGAAAGTAACATCTGTCATCAGGAATCCCCACCTCCCAGGACAGGCTCTCTTCTCGCTGCTGCCATCAGGAAGAAAGTGCAGGACTTGCACCACCAGGTTCAGGAACAATTACTAACCCTCAACCATGAGGCTCTTGAACTAGTGGGAATAACTGCACTGAACCTCCCTCACCCCATCATTGAAATGTTCCCACAACCAATGGACTCACTTTCAAGGACTCTTCACCTCATGTTCTTGATATTTATTGCTTATTTATTATTATTATTATTTCTTTCTTTTAGTATTTGAACAGTAGTAGTTTGTCGTCTTTCGCATACTGGTTGAATGCCCAAGTTGGACAGTCTTTCACTGATTCTGTTATGGTTATTTTGTAGTCCACCAAAAAATTAATTTAAGGGTTGTAGATGGTGAGAAATATGTTCTTTGATAATAAATGTATGTTGAACTTTGAAAAACCAAAGGAACGCAGCATTGTCAAAGGTGTTGACCCTCGAGTGAAATAAGAAAGCAAGGTGAGATACTTGACTTCCTTTTGAGAAAGTTCAGCAGCAGTATCCTTCGCCTAACAAGCCAAACAATGCAAGCTGCCTGGGATTTATCACGTTGCACTTTGGGAGCACGTGCTACACACAAGTACACGAGACAACACACTTCAAATATACTGCCTTAGCTTTGAAGTATCTCAGGATATCCTGTGGTCATGAACTGCGCTTTATAAATGGAGATCTTTTATCTCTCACACTAAGAGATTCTCTTCCCTCTGTTTCTTCACATCCTGGGTTCTTTCTCCTTTCCTCCCTCTTCCCTTCCCTTTTCCTTTCCGTGTTCCCCTCTACCGCTCACCCCACCCCTTTTTGTGGATGAATTTTTAGCTCCCAGCTGGATGAGGCCAAGCACAGGCTTTTGAATGGAACAATGCTTTCATAAGCCTCGCACAAGCATCGGCCAACAGGGAGTAGCTCTTCTCTCCGACAGACGAATTCACAGCAATCAAATCTGCTGAGTGAAAAAATGAATTTCAGTAAAGGCTATCTCACACAGAGTTGTGAAAATGTAGATCAAGGTGCTGCTGAAGATCAGAGAGGCAATTTTAGGTGAGAAGTTTAAAAGGAAAACTGTTTCAGCTTCCTGGGGATATGCAGAGAAAACCGGGAGTTGTGAATAAAATGTTCAGGTTGCCACAACTAAATAAATATGATGAATTAGTACATATTCTGTTTGTGATGTGTTGCAGTTGGAGGGAGATCAAACAGAGAATGAGGAATCCCATGAGGTGCTACACAGAGAAATGCTGTAGAGAATCACATTCCAATTCAAATGTATTTCTCACGTGTACACTGAAACACACAGTGCAATACGTCATTTGCGCTAACAACCAACGCACCCAAGGTTGAGCTGGGGGGTCATCTGCAAGTGTGTGATGTTGCCGGAGGATGGGTCTGCGATTTATGGATTGGACTGTGTCTCTCTCGGACTTCTTCAGTTTTGTGTTTTACGTTCTGTGTGTTTTCGCCCGTACTTTCTGGTTGCCGCTTGCGCGATTTGTTCGCTGTTTTTTTTTGCGTCGGTTGGGGCTTGGGGTTTGACGTTCTGGTCGCTATGTGTTTGTTTCTGTACGTGAGGGGGAGGGGTTGAGGTTCCTTTCCTTTGAACGGCTCCCAAGGTTTTCTTTGTATCGTGGCTATCTGGAGAAGATGAATCTCAGAGTTGTGTTCTGCACACTTTGATACCTTGGACCTTGAAGAGTTAGCACACATTCCAATGCCAACATAGCATGCCCAGATGAAGACAGTAAGACAGGCAAAATACTGGGAAAGTGATATAACATTCCCCTTTCAGAACAACTGTACTAAATTCACTAGTATGGCACTAAGTTCTGGTGGTTAGTGATATTAATTCTGTCTTACACCCGTTCCGACTTCTCTATGTTCAGCTACCTACACTTCTTTCACTGAGGGAGTGTAACCCTGTGGACTCAATGCTGAAGTCATTAGTTGTAGATAATGATTCTGCTTTTCCCATTTCAGCCTGACCTGCAGGGCATTTCCAACAGCTCTGCATTTCATACCTCTCCTTCTTTGTGTTTCCTCTCTCCAGTTTCCCTCATTACCCTATCAATCAGGCAACTTCATTAACAGCATAACAGCTCTTACTAACAGTTTCATAAATGTGCAACCTTGGCCTCGCCCTATTAGGACCATTCCCTTTGTTCTATCCACCCCTTCTCCATTCTCTCTGGTTTACAGATTTACAGAATGATCAGACTAGAACTTTATTTCTCCCTTTCAAGGGAGGCTTGACTTATTTGATGTTGCAGATTTTGCCAAGCTTGCCAATCAGCTTGCAGATGTTTCATCATCCCGTTCTCTTGCCTCGGCCCTGATTGCCCACTCCTTCAGCTGACAACCGCCAAAAGCAATGCGGTGCCCAGAATCACCTGCAGAGACTGTGACAAAAACTACGTCGGCCAGACAGGACGCGAACTCTCAACTCGTTTATGGGAGTACGGAGATGAGATCCTCTGTCACTGATCTCAGTACACGAAGACCGAGAAGGACGCCACTTTAACAGGGACACCGCGGAGGTTCTGGCGCAGACAATTTTTAGAACCACAGTTCTCTACTATGATATGTTTCGATAGGTACGGAGACACGATCCACCGTCACTGATCTCTGCACACGAAGACCGAGAAGGACTGGTGCAGACAAACTCAAGGCAAGCACGAGAAGTTTTACAGGCGTGGTTCTCTTCTGATAACTCAGTGAATAAACATGTCAAAATGGACACCATCTACGAGCCCCTAAGAGCGAAAGAAAGGCAGGCCAATAGAATTCAAAGGTCAACTGAAGGGGTAGACAATCAGGACTGAGGCAAGCGAACAGGGGCCTATATAACCAGGCAGAAACGTCAACAACTGTACAGTGAGGACGTCACCTTGTCTGCAAGCTAATTGCCAAGCTCGGCAAACACCTCAACATCAAACATCTCAACCCCAGCTACCAATATTCGCTTTTATCTTTTTTATTTCAGATTTTGATTTTCAGGACAGCTTGTGACATGGTATGATGGCATATGCAAAACATAACTAGACTGCTGATATGTTATTTTTGATAAAATAGAAAACTATGATAAATGATCAAAACCTTTACTCAAAGAATAAAGCCAACAGTTTCCCCATTTGTGACACTATAATTATCCTCCCACTTACACATCGGTGAGAACGGGAGTACAAGTGAGAGATTACACAAGGAAGTAATGAATAACTGGGAGTTATTGTAATTTTCCATTCACATGCAATGGTTCTGTTCTCATGCATAGAATTGTTCTGTACGCAGAAATAAAATTCTGTAGCTGAGCTATAATAGCTGAGAATAGACTATTAGAATCTCTGAATTGTTCCCCGATTAGCCATTAACTCCAGTGAAGAACACTGAGATTTTATATTTGTCGGATTGCTTTTTTTGAAATTGGTTTGGTAATTGGGAACACACAACATCTACACGACAGGCACTAATTGATTCAATTTTGACAGCCTCCCTGAGCCAGTGGTGTCAGGACCAGTATTTCACAGAAGACTGATGACGGAAAGCGCCCGCTTTATCCACTTGAGTCGAGAGTACCTGGGTGAATAGTCAAGGCCGGTGGCGGGAGAGACCAGCGGGTAAATTGAGAGGCAGCGTCTAAATGAACACCGGAGGGACTGTGTGAGATTGATGGAGAGAAAGAGAGTGAGTCAAAGGCGAAGGGGTCTGGCAGCTACCAAGTTGTGGAATTAGCCAGAGATTTCTTCTCAACATGCACAACGTGTGGGAGGAATTCAGCAGGAGGGAAATGAACAGTCAGCGTTTCGGGTGAGGTGGTCTCGGCCTGAAACGTCAACTGTTCATTTCCTTCCATGGACGCTGGCTGACCCACTGAGTTCTTCCACCATTGCTCAAGATCACCAGTATCTGCAGCATCTCCGTGTCTCTTGGAAATCTTATCTGTACCTTTTAACAAGCTCTAGTGGGACATTCCCGACTAATCCAGGCTCACTTAGTGATGAATTATCTATTTCACCTCAGGTTTTGTTAACTTATCTCGGGGTTTTTGTATTTGGACTATTTCTATACTGGTGTTGGATAAATTACTGCCTGAAGTTGCCTTATGCATCCATTTATTCTGTTGACTTATTGTCTGCTGGCATCATTATCTGCAGGGGTTAATAACTCTGGGTGGTGTGGGAATGCAAGTTGTAATTAAAGTTGAGACATCAGAGGGAGAAACTATGAATATCGAGCAGATCCGAGCCCTGCTGGCTGCAAACTGAGACTCCAAAGGCTGGCTGTACCCAGTCTGGCCTCCCCAGTTATGCTCACCCTTCAAGCTGTTCCTGTGGGCCCGACTTGAAGGATGAGAGGGGATCTGATTGAAAGATATAAGATTATTAAGGGATTGGACAGGCTGGAGGCAGGAAGCATGTTCCCGCTGATGGGTGAATCCAGAACTAGAGGCCACAGTTTAAGAATAAGGGGTAGGCCATTTAGAACAGAGATGCGGAAAAACTTTTTCACCCAGAGAGTGGTGGATATGTGGAATGCTCTGCCCCAGAAGGCAGTGGAGGCCAAGTCTCTGGATGCTTTCAAGAGGGAGTTAGATAGAGCTCTTATAGATAGCGGGGTCAAGGGATATGGGGAGAGGGCAGGAACGGGGTACTGATTGTGGATGATCGGCCATGATCACAGTGAATGGCAGTGCTGGGTAGAAGGGCCGAATGGCCTACTCCTACGCCTACTGTCTATTGTCTATTGATATTCATGGCTCTAGCTCTCTAATGAGGCTTGAGGCCTGGCAGTCTCGGCTGTCCCTTGAAGCAGAGCGGGACACAAGGGATCCATGACAACTAGGCCGTGGGCTACAGATTCTGAGGCCCACATCCTGAACCATGATGGAGACTTTGTCAGCTCGCTGCTACCAAAGACAGCAGTGCTCCTTAAGCAAACTTGGAAACTTTACCTGAGTGACCAGCTTCTTATTCTTATGCTTGCTACACTTCCAGTCGAGCCCAGGGACTGGCAGTGATGTGTACATGATTGTTTCAGCTCAATGCCTCCAGCTTGTCTCTCATCCCCACATTTCAATTGACAGGGACAAGGAGACCTTGCTAGGGTTTTCCAATGAGACTGCTGGCAGAGGAGGGTGTGTCTTGGCTTGGTGTACTTTGTAGAACCATGGTCTCTTTTTCCGGCAAGGCGACTTCACCCCTTGTGGAAGGTGGGGAAGTAAGAGGCCATTGTGGAGTTGGATCTGGCCTAATATTGATAGTGTTTGAAGGTATATTCCTTCCAAATCCTCATCCGTCCAAATTTCAATGTCTAAAGCAAAAATTTATGATGAAGTGTAAGATAGTGTAGCTTACCATATACTACCTTGCACTTTATTTATCTATCTAGCAATCCATCTATTTAGCTATCTATCTATCTATACATCTATCCACCTATTCATCCACCTGTCTGTCTATCTATCTATCTATCCATCCATATATCCACCTATTCATCTAGCTATCTATCTATCTATATATCTACCTATCTATTCATCTATCTATCTATCTATCTATCTATCTATCTATCCATCTAGCTATCTAGTCATCTATCTGTCTATCCATCTTCCTATCTAGACATCCTTCTACCTATCTATCCATCTATCCATCTACCTGTCCGTCTATCTATATATTTATCTATCCATCTATCTAGATGTCTGTCTATTTACATACTGCAATATAGCACAGAATAGGCTCCTCTGGCCCTTTGAGTTGTTCCGCCCAGCAATCCCTCAGTTTAACCCTAGCCTAATCACGGGCCAATTTACAATGACCAATTAACCTACCAACTGCTAGTTCTTTGGACTGTGGGAGGAAACCAGAGCACCCGGAGGAAACCCACACAGTCATGGGGAGAACATTCTTACAAGTAGCGGTGGGAATTGAACCCGGGTTGCCTGTGTTGTAAACCGTTGTGTTAACCACTACACCACTGTAGTTTTCTTGTCGACATTTACAGGAAAAACGAGAAATACAATAGAATTTATGAAAATCTATACATAAAGATTGACGAGCAAACGAAGTGCAAGACAAGTTGTGCAAATAAAAACAATAATTTTGAGAACAGAAGTTGTAAGAAGTCCTTGAAAGTCAAGTCGTCAAAATTACTGTCACTTAGCAAGTATACTGCCAAACGAGACAATGTTTCTCCAGACCGGATATAACGCACAGTAGTACTCGTGACACACAATAACTTAGGAAAGTAAGACTTAAATCTACAAATGAATTAGGTGTCGATAAACTAAGTAAAGTGCATAAAACAAATATTGTGGGGCACAGTACAAATTATCCGGTGACACTTTGAATGTGATGCGGCAGGGAATTCAAAAGCCTAATGGCCTGAGGAAAGAAACGGTTTCCCGTCCTGACCGTTTTTGTCTTTACGGATTGGAGTCTCCTGCCTGATGGTAGAAAGTCAAAGAGGATGCTGGATGGACGGGTGGGATCCTCAATAATACTAGGGGCCCTGCATACACAGTGCTCCTGATAAGTGTCCCCCATGGATGGTGGGGAGACCCCTATGATCCTCTCAGCCGTTCTCACACTTTCTTTGTAGGGACTTCCAGTCCATTACCCAGCTGCTCCCGTACCAGGTAAAGTGAGTGTCCAAAGGTTATGGAATCATTTCAGAGTTGTGATGAGTAAAGTTATCCATGCCAGTTCAAGAGCCTGATTGTTGTGGGCTTGTAACTCTTTGACTGCTTGGAAAAGCTAGAAATCAGTACCTGGCTTACTACCACTGATAACTCTCTTGAAATTTGTTGTTTTGTGGCTGCAGTACACTGCGACATATAAAGAGTTACTGTAAGCTACAAAACAGAATAAGAAATAATTAATACATAGAGCAAAAGTGAGGTGGTGCTCATGTGTTTGTGGACTGAGCAAAAATCTGATGGCAGAGCGGAAGAAGCAATTTCTAAAATGTTGAATCTGTGTCTTCAGGCTCCCGTACCTCCCTCCTGGTGGAAATGTGAAGGCTTGCCATGGATGGTAAGAGCCCTTGGTGATGCATGCCAACTTCTTGAGGCATCACCTATTGATGACGTCCTCTGGTGTCGTTGCAGGAAAGCAGCTTCCATCACCAGGGACCCCCACCACCCAGACATTCTCTCTTCACGCAGGAGCCCCAGGACTCACACTACAAGGTTCAGGAACAGTTATTACCCCACAACCATTAGGCTCGAACCAAAGAGGATAATAATGAAAAAAAAAACACTTCTCCGGTTTCCAGCCAGACGCAGCTATCGATTATAACCGATGTTTCGATGACAAACCCCGCCATCTTCATTGAAACATTCATTTTAATTGATAACTGTACCTGGCTGGATTCCTGAGAAGGATTTATTCATCTTATACACCAGAAAAGCACTTGATCCTTTTTCAAAGGGGATAACTTCACCCAATTTCACTTGCCTCATCACTGAGATTTTCCCACAATCTATGGACTCACTTTCAGGGACTCTTCATCTCATGTTCTTGATATTTCTAGCTTGCTTGCTTGTTTGTTTGTTTGTTTGTTTGTTTATTTATTTATTGCTGTCCAAGTTGCATGCCATCTTGGACAATGACTCCCATCCACTCCATAAGGTACTGGTTAGGCACTGGAGTACATTCAGCCAGAGACTCATTCCACCGAGATGTAACACTGAGCGTCATAGGAAGTCATTCCTGCCTGTGGCCATCAAACTTTACAACTCCTCCCTCAGAGTGTCAGATACCCTGAGCCAATAGACTGATCCTGGACTTATTTCCACTTGTTATGATTAACTTATTATCATTTGATTATTTATGGTTTTATATTGCTATATTTCTTCACTATTCTTGGTTGGTGTGGCTGTAATGAAACCCAATTTCCCTTGGGATCAATGAAGTATGTCTGTCTGTCTGTCTGTTTATTTGCTCTGTTTGTTGTCTTTTGCACACTGGTTAAATGCCCAGGTTGGTGGGGTCTTTCATTGATTCTATTATGGTTATTATTTCTATTATAAATTTTCTGAGTGGTTGGTTGGCATCTGTCTCTCTTGAAGGACAATGAGTGCCTCACCAGTGTATTCCAAAGGAAAGCTTATGAAGCAATATGTTTGGCCCCAGCTTGGCTGCAGGAGCTGCCAGGAGGATGTTCAATGACGTCCATCTGCCTTAGGTGCTCCTCTCCAGATCTGCTGTCTGCGTTTACTCACGGTAGTCTTTGTCTCTCCCGAGGCTGCCCGCAAACCGGTGGGGCTATTTACCCATAGCTGGGGATCTGGTTCACGAGCACCAGGGCGCATCCACACGCCGCTGGGCCTGCGTGCTACATGTCCAGGGCCAGACCTCCTCCCCGTCCTCTGTAGTTCAGCCCGAGTCCGAAAGGAGTTCAGTTTCCGTGTGTCGCCAGCGAGGAGTCTGTCCATGAGGCTCGCTGTTGGAGAGGCCGTGTACTGGCAGGGAGAGACTTACACAGTCAGCCCTCCTTTTTGCAAGACCGCGAGCTAACGGTGGAAGCTGCAAGTGAGATTGACAAGCACTACCGCGCTAGACGCATCACAATAACCATTTCGATTCACTGAGTATGCCCGCAAGAAAATGATTCTCAGGGTTGCATACAGTGACAGAGGTGTACTTTGATAATAAATTTACTTTGAACTTGGGTGGGGTGTTGTCAGAATAATGAATTCATTATTGTTACAAAACTTTAACTTGATACGAAACTCATCAGCCTGACACACAAAACCTGCAAAATTGGCTTCGCAAAGTTGGAGGAAATAAAATCTTCTCCTAAAGGAGTTAAAACTCTCTCAACTGGAAATTTAATTGGCCATTGCCGTTCACTGCTGGGCAGCGTGTTTGAGGACGCACAGTTCCATGGTGCTCTGTGTCATTCTGAGGATGAACAGTGTGAGATTTCACTCCCAGGCACGATGGTGTAAAGACAGCACAGTTTGCTTCTCGACAGCCGCTGTAAGCGCCGTGCAGCAGAACACTTTGCTGAGGCAACCCCCGTACTTTTAATCTTTCAAACCCACACCCCCCCCCCGCTTCCCCGCCTCTTGGCGTTCCACCCCCCTCTTCCCACCCTCCCAGATGGATCACTCCCTTCTCAGTACTCGGTGCCTCCGGTGCCAATGAAGTTTGCAGCAGTGGGTTTTAAAAGCAAAACGGGCGTTGGCACGCCGTGTGGTGACCATATGGCACCCCTGCACCAGCACACTGTGGCTTCCAGGGCTGGTCTCTTATACAGCCTTCTCCACATTTCATTTCCCGTTGGATGTAACACTCTAATTGTCTGTTACATCCTCAGTTGTGTGGACAGGCTGCCAGGTGCGGACGAAGAGTCTTAATTCTTTCATTTAGCTAATTTCAGTCAGAGTCAGGTTTAATATCACCGGCATATGTTGCGAAATTTGCTAACTTTGCAGCAGCAGTACATTGCAATGCATGATAATCGAGAAGAAACTGCGAATTACAGTAAGTACATATGTACATTAAATAGTTAAATTAAACAAACAGTGCAAAAGCAAAGAAAAGTAGTGAGGTAGCGTTCGTGGGTTCAATGCCCATTCAGAAATCAGATGGCAGGGGGGAAGAAGCTGTTCCTGAATCACTGAGTGTGTGCCTTCAGGCTCCTGTACCTCCTCCCTGAGGGTAACAAAGAGAAGAGGGCATGTCCTGGGTGATGGGGGTCCTTAATGATGGACGCCGCCTTTCGGAGGCATCGTTCCTTGAAGATGTCCTGGATTCTATGGAGGGGCAGTGCCCATGATGGAGCTGACTGAGTGTCCAACTGTCTGCAGCTTATTTTGATCCTGTGCAGTAGCCCCCACCCCTCCCCCCCCATACTAGATCCTGTCCACGGTACATCTGTAGAAATTTGCGAGTGTTTTTGGTGACATACTGTATCTGCTCACACTCCTCATGAAATATGTCCACTGTCTTGCCTAGAGTCCATACTTAATTGTATGGAGCGTTTGATATATACTCTGCAGTAACCTATTGTGACTGTCTTTGGCAATCCCTACTTGCGTGGCTAAATGCCTGTGGCTAGTGTGAACAGTATTTTATGTGTTTTCAAACAAAAGTGAATGAATGTGGAATTTAGTGACAAGAGTGGTATTTACTCCTCTGCCAGATTCCCCTCAGTATGATGGTACCGAGCTGTCTCCGTCAACCAATCTGCCAGATTTCCCTCAGTACAACGATACTGAGCTGCCTCTGTCAACCAGTCTGCCAGATTCCCCTCAGTACAACGATACCGAGCTGCCTCTGTCAACCAGTCTGCCAGATTCCCCTCAGTACGATGGTACCGAGCTGCCTCTGTCAACCAGTCTGCCAGATTCCCCTCAGTACGATGGTACCGAGCTGCAGTGAGATGCATTGTTTGCGTTAGCAACTAACAGAGCCCGAGGATGTGCCGGGGGCAGCCCACAATTATCACTACACATTCTGGCGCCTACGTAGCTTTCCCACGATGCTCGTCAGAAGAACACAATAAGCAACGGAACACCAACTGGAAAAGCAAGCCCCTTTGCTCCCTTGAACCCACTCATAAGGCCAAAGAATTTGCTCTAGCATTACATAATTTCTTTCTCAACCCCAATCTCCCATCTTCTCCCCATAACCCTTCATTCCCCGACTAATCAAGAACCTATCAACTTCTGCCTTAAATATGTCCAAAGACCTGGTCTCCTGTTGCAATGAATTCTGCAGATTCACCACCCTCTGGCTAAAGAAATTCCTCCTTATCATTCTAAGTGGACGTCCCTCTATTCTGAGGTTGTGCCCTCTGGTCCTAGACACAATAGGAAACATCCTCTCCATATCTACTCTACTGAGGCCTTTCAACACTGGTTAAGTTTCAATGAGGTACCCTACCCACCCCCCATTCTGTGAGTACAGGCCCAGAGTCATCAAACATTCCTCACGTCATTAGCTTTCCACATATGCACGGAGTTCTCCGTACTCCAGTGTCCAGCGCACTCGTGGATTTGCAGACATTGGACCTTCCCCAGTAGTCTCACAGGCTCAGGTCCCCATTTGTCAGGCCTTGACCTACTGACCTTCAGGCTTTGGTCTTCAGTATTGACTCCCAAACTTGCCGAGGATGAGGAATGAGGAACCGGAATCCAGGTTAGTTAAAACACAGCTTGGAAAGACGGGCCGGGGTGCAGCCTGCCCTCTGAGCTGCAGGACTGTAGGTTCAAGTCTGATGATCCAGCACTCGACTGGGGAAGTTCATCATTCGGTTGAGATGTCAAGCCAAGTACCTGACTGCCTTCCCAAAACAACATGCAACTTCATCACCTAGTTTATTTTATCTGCAGGCTGCCTCTATCATTTTGCATTGAAGTAAACAAAAATAGATCTATACCCTAGCCGTAGAGCAATATGCAACAGGAACAGGCCCTTCGGCCCATTGAGTACATGCTAACCACCATGTGCACCCAACTAGTTTCAATTTCTTGGGTCCAGCTCCCACGCCCTCCATGTATCTATCCAAATGCTTCATAAATAATCCCATTATACCTGCCTCACCCACTGCCTCTGGCAGCTCATTCCGTCTGTTCACCAGCCCTCTACATGAAAATCTTCCCCCTCAGATCACTTCTCAAGCTTTCCCCTCTCACCTTGGTTTCGGACTCCCTATCCTCGGGCAGAGATCTTTACCACCCATCTTATCGATGCCTCTCAAAATCTTAATTAGTGTTTGGGAATGCCGGAGAGGGGTTGATTTTAATAGACGGGGCAACTCGGATGGTGTTTTGACTGTTCTGTTGAGATAGGGTGGACTGGGTGCAGATTCGACTCTACCAAAGGTGGTGTAAGATGCTCCTTCCCTCTGCTAGCCTGCAGGTCACTCTTGGGCAAGGAGTAGCCCCTGCTTAGCCCCTCAGTCAGGGTCACATAAAGCCACGGAAGCAGCTGGTGTATTGTCATTTGAGCAGCCAGTGCATGTCACAAGTCCTGGTGATGCGACCACTGACGTCAGGCAGACAATCTCTGAAGTGTATTGGTAATGGCTGGGGTCACCCGTCTTGTAAAGTCGCTGCCCAGAAGAACACAATGGCAAACCACGTCTGCAGAAAGGTTTGCCGGCTGGTGGTAGGTGTCGTGGTATTTGCACCGGATCTCGAGGCCCGTGCTCCCTGGTTCGAAGCCGGCCGGCTCCTTGCCTGCTTTCCATCCGTGCTGCATCGGGCAAGCAACCCGGCCTCAGGAAAGCAGACAAACGCTGAAGAAATGGCAAGGTTGCTGCCTGTCACACCGCGAGGCATGGAAAGGAACAAGAGCAACGATCCCGGAAAGACCGTGATCGTCTACGCCATCGGGCACAGCACATGGCAATGAAGATGACTGAGACGTGCCACCAGTCTACGGCAACCTTCAAGAGGCTGTAAGAAAAAAATGAATGAACGACGAGCAGTCAGAAGAAAGACAAGGAAACATGCGTCTAAAACTGATGTTGTCATTTATCCCGCACACACTCAGCTGTAGGATGGGATTGAATTTGGGATAAGGATAACACAGCACTCAAAATGTGACTGAATGTGCAGCCATTAGTGTCACACTGACATATCACTGCAGTGCACCATAACTCCTCCACTAACAATCAGGGAATGACAACAGACAGAGTCTATGAAGGATAGAGTATCACAATTCAATGTAGTGGTGTGACTTACTGGCAAACAGCTCCTGTGACTGCTCAGGCAGCGTCACAACAAAGCTCCCTGGTTCTCAGAGACATTTATAGTGCGTAAGCAAACTTGAAGGTGTCGGCAACAATTATGTAATGATGCAACCTGTCGTTCAAAAATTCCTATCCTGCTTAGGCTATATCCACACTACACCGGATATATCCGTAACCGAAGCCTTTTCTCTTCGTTTTTACCCTCTGTCCACACTAAAATGGCATTTTCGTCCCCCAAAACTGGAGCTTTTCAGAAACACTTTCCAGGGTGTGTAGTTTTGAAAACGTCGCTTGGGCAGATCGGTGTGGACGGGGTAACCGGAGAAATCTGAAAATACTGTCAGATGGCAGCGTGCCATTTCATTGTTTTCCTGAACGCAACCTAATAATTTCAGAACAGACGGCAACTGGGAGAATCAGGTAGGTGCTGGACCCCAGGATAGGGAGTTTGTGGAGTGTCTAAGGGATGTATTTTTGGAACAGCTTGTGCTTGAGCCAACCAGGAACGAGGCTATTTTGGACTTGGTGATGTGTAATGAACAGGAATTGATAAGTGATCTTGAAGTAAAGGAGCCATTAGGAAGTAGTGATCATAACAAGTTTTTATCTACAATTTGAGAGGGATAAGGGCAGATCAGTGTTGCAATTAAATAAAGGAGACTACGCAGCCATGAGGGAAGAGCTGGCCAAAGTTAAATGGGCGGATGCCCTGGCGGGAAAGACAGTGGATCAGCAGTGGCAGATAGATATTCTTGGGCATAATACAAAAGATGCAAAAGCAGTACATTCCAATGAGAAGGAAGGATCAAAGAGGGGGAAGGGGCCACAGTGGTTGACAAAGGAAGTCAGAGATTGTATAGCATTAAAGAAAAAGAAGTATGACAGGGCTAAGATGAGTGGGAATACATATGATTTGGAAAGTTTTAAGGAACAGCAGATCTTAACTAAAAAAGCAAGACGGAGAGAAAAAATCAGGTATGAGCTCAGTCTAGCCAGGAATATAAAAGGGGATAGCAAAAGCTTTTTTAGCTATGTGAAGAGAAAGAAGATAGTTAAGAACAATGTTGGCCCCTTGAAGAATGAATTGGGAGAAATTGTTATGGGAAACAGGGAAATGGCAACAGAATTTAATGCGTACTTTAGATCTGTCTTCACCAGGGAGGACACAAGCAATCTCCCAGATGTATGGATGGGCCAGGGTCATAAGATATCAGAGGAATTGAGACAGATTGACATTAGGAAAGAAACTGTGATAAGTAGACTGGTAGGACTGAAGGCTAATAAATCCCCGGGTCCAGATGGTCTGCATCCGAGGGTTCTAAAAGAGGTGGCTCAGGAAATTGCGGATGCATTGGTAATCATTTTCCAATGTTCCTTAGATTCAGGATCAGTTCCTGAAGATTGGAGAGTGGCTAATGTTATCCCACTTTTCAAGAAGGGAGGGAAGGAGAAAACGGAGAACTATCGCCCTGTTAGCCTAACGTCAGTCGTGGGGAAGATGCTTGAGTCCATTATTAAGGACGAAATAGTGGCACATCTTGATGTCAGTAATAGGATTAGGCCGAGCCAGCATGGATTTACCAAGGGCAAATCATGCTTGACTAATCTGTTGGAGTTTTTTGAGGGTGTAACAAGGATGTTAGATGAGGGTAAGCCAGTGGATGTTGTGTACCTAGATTTTCAGAAGGCATTCGATAAGGTGCCACATAGGAGATTGGTGAGTAAAATCAGAGCTCATGGCATTGGGGGCAAGGTTTCAACATGGATAGAAAACTGGTTGGCAGATAGAAAGCAAAGGGTAGCAGTGAATGGGTGTTTCTCGGACTGGCTGGAGGTGACTAGTGGGGTACCACAGGGCTCTGTATTGGGACCACAGCTCTTTACGATTTATGTCAATGATTTAGATGAGGGCATTGAAAACTATATCAGCAAGTTTGCTGACGATACTAAACTGGGTGGCAGTGTGACATGCGAAGAGGAGGTTAGGAGAATACAGGGAGACTTGGATAGGCTGGGTGAGTGGGCAGATACTTGGCAGATGTCATTCAATGTGAATAAATGTGAAGTTATCCACTTTGGAAGCAGGAACAAGAGGGCAGAGTATTGTCTGAACGGTGTAGAGTTAGGTAAGGGAGAAATGCAAAGTGACCTAGGAGTCCTAGTTCACCAGTCAATGAAGGTGAATGAGCAAGTGCAACAGGCAGTGAAGAGGGCAAATGGAATGTTGGCCTTTGTTACAAGGGGAATTGAGTATAAGAGCAAGGATGTCCTTTTGCATTTGTACAGGGCCCTAGTGAGACCACACCTGGAATATTGTGCACAGTTTTGGTCTCCAGGTTTAAGGAAGGACATTCTGGCAATTGAGGAAGTGCAGCGTAGATTCACTAGGTTGATTCCTGGGATGGCAGGGCTGTCTTACGCAGAGAGATTGGAGAGATTGGGCTTGTACATGCTGGAATTGAGGAGATTGAGAGGGGATCTGATTGAAACATTTAAGATAATTAAAGGATTTGATAGGATTGAGGCAGGAAATATGTTCCAGATGTTGGGAGAGTCCAGTACCAGAGGGCATGGATTGAAAATAAGAGGTCAGTTATTTAAAACAGAGTTGAGGAAGAGCTTCTTCTCCCAGAGAGTTGTGGAGGTGTGGAATGCACTGCCTCGGAAGACGGTGGAGGCCAATTCTCTGGATGCTTTCAAGAAGGAGCTGGATAGATATCTGATGGATAGGGGAATCAAGGGATATGGGGACAAGGCAGGGACTGGGTATTGATAGTGAATGATCAGCCATGATCTCAGAATGGCGGTGCAGACTCGAGGGGCCGAATGGTCTACTTCTGCACATATTGTCTATTGAGACTGAAGCCTGAAGAGTTAGAAATGTACTCACCAAATACTTTGACCCATAACTTACTGAATAAATAAGTATACTCACTTGGCCCTGTTTTCTGTCCTTGCTCGTATGAAGGTGGTTTACCTATTTATGCAAATACTTTTCTGACAATAGATGTATAACAGTCTAATTTAACATTGTATGGAAATACAAGATAACACTGATGCAGACATGTTTTACACATTTAACAAGGTGCTTTACTAATGCAGCAGAGTTAGTCAGTTTTTCAATGTTCGTTGTCAGCCGGGTCATACTGTCGGTTGCCTCCATATGCTCCAGTATTTGTTTTTTTTTACTTTAAATCCTCCTGCGCGAGAGACAACAGCTGCCCGTTATTTAAGTTTTTCTAGTCTGTAACTGAATAAACACACGCTGTCTTTCACAGCGAGATTCGACACCAAACATGTCGCTTATTTTCAGCAGATGTGTCCGGTGCATGCGCAGTAGGAGGAGATTCGCCGAAATATCCATTTCAATGTGGACAGAGATATTTTTAAAAACGCCTAGTGTGGTCACCTATTGTTTTTACACGAAACTGGCGTTTTCAAAGTTATCTGGTCTAGTGCGGATGTAGCATTCATTTCTTTCAACCTAATCATGAGCCTTCTGCTTTGATTCAAATTCAGACTGATTTATTTAACACACGCTTATCGAAACACACCAACACAGCCTGAGGGTGTGCTGGAGGAGCTCAGGGTCCATGGGAAAGAGCAAACAGTCGAGGTTTCGGGCCGCAGGACCGGGGGCAGGCCCGCAAGCCCGCACCCTGCAGATATAGGGGACCCGCGTTGCGGTTTTCTTCTACCGGCTCAGAAATCTCAAGGGGAAGTCTTGGCACCGCTTCCGCTGGACTTCAAAGAAAAATAAACTGAATCTTGGTCAAATTACCGGGATGAAACGCACGGTGGGACGCTCGTCTCTGGAGTGTCCAGGATGAGTAAGATGGCGTCAGAGCATGGCAAAGTGGCTTCAGCCAATCCATTCATTGCGTTAGAGAGGTAGATGCTTTATTGATTCCCACAGGAAATCACAGTGTCACTGCAGCATTATGAGTGCACAGATATAAATACGAGAAGAGAAGCAGAAAGAATAAAAAGTAAATTACCAAACACAGTCTACCGGGGGGGGGGGGGGGGGGTCATCACTTCCCCACGTAATGCGCTCGTTCAGGTTTTACTGATACACTGTAGGCATTTCATTTCAGCAGTTCTGTAAGAGCCGTCTGTTCTGCTTTCAGCCGGTTTGTGTTGAAGCTGAGATCAAGGGCTTTGTTGTTCGACTTTGGAATGTGGTGTCAGCCAGTCAGGATGGTGGAGTTGGGAGGAGGTTCTGGAGGGTGCCGGGGGCAGAGGTTTTGGTTGGCGGGAGCTGGGAGAAGACACTGGGGAATCTGGCTGAGGAGGCTGTCCCCGTTGCACAATGTGCTTTGTTCAGATGAAAGGCTTCAAGGAGGGAAGGCCAGTATTATGATTACAATCAGAGATTAAGAGAGCTAGGGCTTTACTCTTTAGAGGGAAGGAGGATGAGAGGAGACATGATAGAGGTATACAAGATATTAAGAGGAATAGACAGAGTGGACAGTCAGCGCCTCTTCCCCAGGGCAACACTGCTCAGTACAAGAGGACATGTCTTTAAGGTAAGGGGAGGGAAGTTCAAGGGGGATAGTAGAGGAAGGTTTTTCACTCAGAGAGTGGTTGGTATGTGGAATGCACTGCCTGAGTCTGTGGTGGAGGCAGATACACTAGTGAAATTTAAGAGACTACTAGACAGGTATATGGAGGAATTTAAGGTGGGGGGTTATATGGGAGGCAGGGTTTGAGGGTTGGCACAACATTGTGGGCTGACGGGCCTGTAATGTGCTGTACTATTCTATGTTCTATGTATTCCCATGGGGGAGCTGGTTTGTTCAGGACATTCGGAAAGTGGCGTGTGCTTTCATGTAGACCGATGGTCCAGCGGGTGAGTTACAGACCACTTCAAGATGAGCTCCAAACTTACAGTATGTGTACTTCTGACTTCTTAATTATAATGGGTCCTTCTTGTTTTTTTCTCTTTCCTTTTCTATAGAAAGCAGAGAGTTGGGATATAAGGGTGTTTCTCTGGTTGGCAATCAGTGGTGGGCAGCATGCTGCAGGGTTTGGTGCGGGGCTCCACAATTGTTCACCATATACATTAATGATCTAGAAGAGGGGACCAAGTGTACTGTATCGATGTTTGCTGATAACACTAAATTGAGTGGAAAAGCAAACTGTGCAGAGGATACGGAGAGTCTGCAGAGAGATATAGACAGGTTAAGTGAGTGGGCAAGGGTCTGGCAGATGGAGTACAATGTTGGTAAATGTGAGGTCATCCACTTTGGAAGGAAAAATTAAAGAGCAGATTATTATTTAAATGGTAAAAGATTGCAGCGTGCTGCCGTGCAGAGGGACTCGGGAGTGCTTGTGCATGAATCACAAAAGATCGGTTTGCAGGTGCAGCAGGCTCTCAAGAAGGCAAATGGAACTTTGGCCTCCATTGCTAGAGGGATTGAATTTAAGAGCAAGGAGGTCATGCTGCAACTATACAGGGTACTGGTGAGGCCGCACCTGGAGTACTGTGTGCAGTTCTGTTCTCCTTACTTGAGGAAGGATATGCTGGCTTTGGAGGATGTGCAGAGGAGGTTCACCAGGTTGATTCCAGCGATGAGGGGCTTAGACTATTGGGAGAGTTTGAATGGCCTGGGACTGTACTCACTGGAATTCAGAAGGATGAGAGGAGATCTTACGGAAACATATAAAATTATGAAAGGGATAGATAAGATAGAGGCAGGAAAGTTGTCTTCACTGGTAGGTGAAAGTAGAACTAGGGGACATAGCCTTAAGATTCAGGGGAGTAGATTTAGGATGAAGATGTGGAGGGAGGAACTGCTTTTCCCAAAGAGTAATGAAGCTGTGGAATTCTCTGCCCAATGAAGCAGTGGGGGGGGGGGGGAACCTCAATAAATATATTTAAGTCAAGGTTGGTTAGATTTTTGCATAGAAGGGGAATTAAGGGTTATGGGGAAAAGGCAGGTAGGTGGAGATGAGTCCATGGTCAGATTCGCCATGATCTTATTGAATGGCGGGGCAGGCTCGACGGGCCAGATGGCCGACTCCTGCTCCTGTTTCCTAAGCTCTTATAACTCTTTGGTTAAGTTAATGTTCATAAATATACTTTCTTTATATTTGTATGAAATGCACGGTCCATTATTTCCTGCCAACAGATCGATTTTCTTGGGGGAGGGGAGGGAAGAGACAGTAAATCACAGAGTATTCACACAAACTGGGGTTTGGGTGGGCAAGACATCACGGGTTTGGTGGGACCAAAGTCGGATACACCGTAGACGTATGGAGCCGGAGAAAGGTGGGCACGTTCCTCACTGCGGAGTCCGGTGGCTGTTACCGAGGGGCTAACGAGCTGCATTTCCAGGGATGCCCAGTGAACAGGGCTTTCACCTGACCCTAGGTTGACTCTTTGTGAATCCTAATGGCCAAGGGTAAAAATGACCTCATATAGCGCTCTTTGGAGCAGCATAATTGTCTTAGACTATCCCTAAAAGATGGCATGCAGAGGGTGAGCAACATTATCCAGAACTTCTAGGATTTTCCACAGGGTCCTTTGTTCTACCACAGTCTCCAGTGTGTCCAGTTTGACTCCTATAACAGAGCTAGCCTTTCTAATCAGTTTATTGAGCCTTGATGCCATTGCCCCAGCATAGAAGATTGTACCAACGACAACAGATTGGTAGAACATGTGAAAGAGAGGCCTGCATACTCTAAAGGACTTCAGTCTCTTCAGGAAGTAGAGGCGACCCTGGCCCTTCTTGTACTCAACCTCTGTGTTGGTGCTCCACTCAAGTCTGTCATCCAGGTATACACCTCTGATGGAGGACTAGTATAATTATCCACTTTTAAATCTCAATTTTAAGAATTGTTAGATCCTCGGAGATCTTGACACCCAGGAACTTGAAACAGCTCACTCTCTCCACTTCTGATCCAGACTCCCCATGTTCCCCCTTAAATATTTCACCTTTCACTCTTAACCTATGACCATGGTCAAGGCAGCGTGTGATAAAGAGAGAGAAGCAGAGAGGATAAGTGAAATTCCAAGCCTCAAGACCTCTAGATCTGAAAGCACTGCCAACCCTGTTGGAGCATGGAAAATTGAGATGCCCGAGAGTCCAGTTTTGAAGGAATGTGTATAATCTTACGGAGTAAGTTATGGCTCAGAGGGAACCTGGGTGATAAACAAAGTAGACAGGCGATAGGCCAAAAGCAATCAGAGTGAGTCTAGGACAAGAGGACACAGTCTCGGGGTAGAGGGCATCCATTTAAAACAGAGATGCGGAGAAATTTCTTTAGCCAGAGGGTGGTGAATTTGTGGAATTTATTAGCACAAGTAGCTGTGGAGGCCAGGTCGTTAGATGTATTTAAGTCAGAGCTTGTAGGTTCATGATTGGACTCGGCATCAAAGGTTATGGGGAGAAGGCCAGGGAGTGGGGCTGAGGAGAGGAAATAAGAATCAGCCATGATGGAATGGCAGATCAGTCTCAATAGGCCAAATGGCCTAATTCTGCTCCTATGTCTTATAGTCTTATGGTCTTATTGGGCATCATCACCATTACTCTGTGAAATACTGCATCTTCAACCATGGATCCCCGAGTGCTTCACTTGCGGCAATTTAGAGAAAGATATTACTTTATATATTACCTACCTGCTTTTTCTCTTATTCTGCTCTTAATTCCCCTACTGTGCAAAAACCTTTCCAACCTATCTTAAATATATTTACTGAGGTAGCCTCCACTGCGTCATTGGGCAGAGAATTCCACAGATTCACCACCCTCTGGGAAAAGCAGTTCCTCCTCACCTCCACCCTAAGTCTACTCCCCTGAATCCTAAGGCTATGTTCCCTGGTTCTTGTCTCATCTACCAGTGGAAACAACTTTCCTGCCTCAATCCCTTTCATAACTTTATGTTTCCATGAGACCTCCTCTCATTCTTCTGAAATCCAGCGAGTACAGTCCCAGGTGACTCAATTTCTGAAAACCAAGGAGCTGCTTCTGGCAGAACCTGCTCTGGTGCTGTGAGGCTTTTGGCCGATAATGAAGGAGGAACAGTGGTGTATTTCCAAGACATTTACCTTAACTTGCATTGGAAGGTCCAACGAAGTCAATTTTGACAGGTGGTACTCACTGATGCCTCTGTGAGCCAGTGGCAGAGGAGGTGAATGTTGGGGATGGCGCATGTGTTGCCCCCCAAGTGGGCAGTGCCAGGCAGGCTGGTGTCCCGCTCCGTGAATGCGCTTGGAGAATATTCCTTCATAATCCCAGCGTTTTGCTTTCGGTCAGCACAGTGATTAAGCTGGAGGCACTGATGCTTCACAAGCCCAACGACCTGGGCGTGACCCGGACCTCCTTCTCTGAGGCAGGTACCCTTCAACACCCCGGACTGTTTGGTTAACTGGCTCCTGCAAGTTGCTCCTCTTGTACAGCTGAGTGGTAGCACAGAAGCCTAACGGTTAGCGCTGTCCCTTTCCAACGCCAGATTCATCGATTGGGACTCAATTCCTGCCTCTGTCTGGAGGGCGTTCGTACGTCCTCCCCGTGACCGCGTGGCTTTCCTCCGGGTGCTCCAGTTTCCTCCCACAGTCCAAAGACCAATGATGAGAGCTCGTGTCCCCGTTTCTTGCGGTTCGTGGTTCTCGGGGGAGTGTGACTTCCTGACTTCAGCAAAAATCGGCAAGTGGTAAATTCCTCCAAGGAATCCACACACTCTGATGTAATGTTCTCTGCAGCAGGGAGTTCCCTGACATCGTATTCATTACTCTCAGAAGCGACATTCCTGGGTGCAACCGTTTCCGCGGCTCCCAAATGCTCGGCAACCATCAAGCGGGCTGAGTAGCCAATCACGTTAAAAGGTTCTCACAGACTATAGTGTAGGTCAGGAAGGAGAAAGCATAGCTTTAGTCAGCGGCTCTTTCAAGTAAAAATCACACGAGGCAGCTCAGTGAAGTGTGGAAGGAAAGGTGAATCACCCCTCAGAGCAAAGGATGTCTGGACTGGGTCAGGGTCAAAGGTGAACTGAGCTGGGCTCATTTGCAAACATTGGCTAACAGCGGTGAGGGGGCCACTCTTCATCAGCGATGTATGCCTCGGGCCGGTGTGATTTGGGGTTCAACCAGAACGTCGCGATGTTCCGATTAGCAGAGCCTCGATTTGAATCAATACTGTGTAAATACTGCCCGTACACGAGTATCACTTGGCAAGACATAACAGATTGTACACCGCATACAATTATAAAGGAAGTATATTTACCAATTTCGGCTGTAACAAACAGTTAATAGGAAACAGAAAAGAAAAGGGTCCATTACGGTTAAATTAGTCTAAAGTGCACCTAACCATTGGAGCTTGGACTGGAGTATTCGGTGGTGTATCTTATACTCAAGCGCTAGACCCACGGTCTGTGTGAAATCACCCGTCACATCCTGAACCTCCCTCAAAGTCCATCTCGAACAAGCTGGCTCTCTCAGGAGTGTTGGCTCTTCCTCCTAGGAGCCACTTGTCTGCACAAAGTACTTCTTGCAATGGTAACTCTCCTTCGAATGGCATTCAGCAGCATCTTCCATTGTGCTCCCATCAAAAGACCCCAGACCAGACTATTGTCCTTCAGAAAACTCTTCCCCACAGCTCTCTAGAACCTTCTCTCACTTCCCACAATCCTGATTGGCTGACTCGGATTCCTAATCTGGACAACATGAGTCCTTAGCTTCGCAGAGCACACTTTCCAAAAATGGCACTCTGCTTTTACAGAAAGCTGCTAATATAAACTACCAAACAGCTTAGCAGTGGGACTCTTAACCAGGGCGTTGCACAAGGAAACATTAAAAAAAAACATCAAACACAAGATATTCTGCAGAAAAAATGCTGGAAGAACTCAGCAGGTCAGGTAGCATCTTTGGAGAGGAATAAAGAGCTGATGTTTCGGGCTGAGACCCTTCATCAAGATGGATGTTAACAAAACGTTATATTTATATCGGGCAGAGTAGGCTGTTCCAGCCCTTTGAGCCACGCTGCCTAGCAACCCCCAATCTAACCCGAGCTTAATCACAGCACAACTTACAATGACCAATTAACCTACCAACCGGTAGGTCTTTGGACTGTGGGAGGAAACCGGAGCACCCGGAGGAAACCTGCTCAGTCACTGGGAGAACGTACAAACTCCTCACAGGCAGCGGTGGGAATTGAACCTGGGTCACCTGTACCATAAACCGTTGTGCTAACCACTATGCTACTGTGCCACCCTAACCTGGAAAAAAAAGCATAAAATATTCTCCAGGGTTAAGGAGTTTGCTCAGCAGTCGTCATAGCTCGGTGCGTCAAAAGAAATTCATCTCGATGTTGGCGAGAACTTGCAATATTTTCAGGCTTTTTTGCAGAGAGGGAGACCGCTATGCAGTTACACGAAATATTCACCGTCTTCCTGCTTTCTCACTGATGCAGTGACACAGCAGGGTCCGTGGAGGCAGACCATTTTCAACCATTCTCAGAGAGCCCAGAGTGGCCGCTGGTTTCCGGCTGGAGCATTGACTGGCGTCCACACTGTTTTTGTCGCAAACACAAAAGCTGGGGCTGTTGTTTCCTGAATGAATGATTGTGGGATTTCAGTGCTCGGAGAAATAGTGTCACTTCTCTGGGAACTGCGGAGTGACAGCACTTCAAGTGATTCATTGCTTGTGAAGTGCTTTGAGTTCTTCAGAGCAATGAAGATGTGTGTTAAATGTACCAGCAATCCTTCCCAGTCAGCAGCCAAGCTCTGTGCAATAGCAGTTGACAAAAAGTGTTTGGTAACCAAGGTTCATCGATATTGGTTTATTATTATGTGCCAAGATACACTGAAAAGCTTGTCTTGCATACTGTTTGTGCAGATCAAATCATTACACAGTGCACTGAGCTAGGATAATATACATTAATGATGATGAATCATGTATAAAAGTTACTGAAAACTTGCAGTGCAGTTAGAGGTAGATTTTGAGGGCTAGAGCACATATTATCGTGCAAGAGTCTGATACCAGAGGGACAGAAGCTGCCCTTGAGCCTGGTGATCCGTACTTCCAGGCTTTTGTAGTGTCTGCCCAATGGACACTATGTCGGAATGGGAATGGGAAGTTGTGTATTTAATATTTCAGTAATATTGTAAATATATTGTCTGAGGAAGCATTCTTTGTTGAAATAATTCATTACAAGTTACGTATTTCTTGGTGGGTGGCGCGGTGGAGGTACATCTCTACCAAATGAGGGGTAAGGTGCTTTTTCCCGTTGCTAGCCTACAGGTCAATACTTTGGACAAGCAGTAGCATCTGCTTAGCTCCCCTGATTGGGGTCACATGAAACCATGGGAGCAGGTGGTGGATGGTTGTATGAACAGCCTGGTTATATGTCCTCTGACGCCAGGCAGACAGGTCACAAGTCCTGGTTATGTGACCTCTGACGCCAGGCAGACAATCTCAGAAGAGTATTGATAATGCTGGGGTCACCCATCTTGTAAAGGCACTGCCTAGAAGGCAACAGCAAACCACTTCTGTTCAAAAATTTACCAAGAACAATCATGGCCATGGAAGGACCATGGTCGTCTATGTCATAGGACATGGCACATAATGATGATGTCATACAACATGGCACACAATGATGATGTCATACGACATGGCACATAACGAATGAATGATGTTTCTTGGCGAACACAAGTAAAATATTGAATTGGAAATGCTGATGGATTGTCCTGTTTACTCTAGTAAAGGAAATACCTGAAAAATTTATAAAAGATGGCATGCCTGGCTGTATTCTCCCTAATGCAAATCAAAAGTCCCCCTTTTATGGCAGAGGTGATACAAGGGGAAAGCAGAAAAGACCTCACACTTTCAGGTCTACGTGGTAACCCAAAATGGTTGGAATGTGCAGCAGAAGTTTCAGTCCCCCATTCTTACCAGTGCCGGGATGAACTTGCTCTTGACGTAGGCTGCCTTGTGTGGGGATTGGGAGTTGTTGTACCATCCAAGCTGAGAGCTTAAGCGTTGGAAGAGCCACATGCCGTTCATCTTCATGTGGTTCAGATGAAAGCATTGCCTCAAATGGATTTTGAGGCAAATGCATTGCCACACATGGATTACACGAAGTGACAGTCACACGTCCGTTGTGCATTGCGTGCCGATGATCAACCCAATCTTCTGGGCATCGAGGAGTTCCAAAGCGTAGCAGTAACAGGCTGAAGTTCCCACAGCTTGTCTCTCTTTCTCTCTCTTCTTTCGGTGAAAAATCTGAAGCCGGCTGCCACAGCTTGTGACCAACATCATAGTCCCGCCTCGCTCAGACACCTAAAGTGACACTCACAGTAAACGAACCTGTGGTCTCGTAACAGCACAGATTTCTTGGTAATAGTGGATGCAGCTACAAAGTGGTCAGAATTGTCCCAATCGTCTCCACTCCAGCCTCTCACACTGCTGACGTGTTGAGAAGCCTCTTCTCAAGGACTGGTGTTCCAGAACTCTTAATGTGTGACAATGGACCACAGTTTGTTATGGAACATTTTCAGTCGTCTGTGAAAATGAATGGAATAAGACGTATTACATCTGTACCGTTCCACCCAGCTGCAACTGGCTTGTCCAGAGCCTAAAGACCACACTGTGAGTAATGTCTTGAGTAATGTGAGTAATGAGCACACTATACTTACACTGAATCAGAAACTCACCCATTTCCTCCTTGCATATTGCAATGCGGCACACTCCAACAACTCGCCAGCTACCCTCTTCCTGGGTCGTCCCTCGCTTGGATCTCCTCAAGCCCAGTCTCAGAAGGAGGATGCAGGACAAACGGCTGAGACAAACTGAGGGCGCCTGAAACAAGGAGGATCGCGGTTTCACTCCTGGACAAGCAGTCCTGGTGAGTGACTTACAGGGATGGTCAGAAGCGGATACTTGGAAAGATTAGGGACAGAACTGGGTCACGTTCTTACACAGTGGAGGTTGCTCCTGATAACATCTGGAGACGACGAGTCGATCAGTTGAGGAGAGCAAAGCTGGTTTTTGAGTGTTAGAGAATAAAGGTGGGCAGAGCAGTCAGAACCACTTCCTGCAGTCCCAGAGTCAACTCCTACAACCCCAGAAACTCAGATTGTTTCACAGCCACAAGTCTCACCTGCCAAGCGGAGTGCCCTCCTTTGTCAGGAAAGATGTTATCCCACAAAAGTATGAAAGCTTCCACGGTGATGAAATCTTTAGGCCTGAATGGGACAATTTAAAATTGACTGCTGTGTATGTCTATATAGTACTGTATATGGCTGAGATGCATTGTATATTGAGTTGGAGTTTATAATTAAGCAGGGTTGTGTATTTAATATTTCAATAATATTTGAATAATATTGTAACTATATTGTCTGAGTAAACATTCTTTCGTTGTTTAAATAATTCATTATGGGTTATATATAAAAATGCATGAATTGCATACGGTAATGAGCTTAAAGTAAAAATAAAGTTAGACTCGCATTCCAGACTCTCTGTTCTTCTTCCAGATAGTTTCGTGTTTCGGAGGTACAAGGAGCTACATCTATGTTTAGAAGGTCACATTTCAAATCACTTTTTTAATGAGCTTTCTCATTCTGAACTGCAAAATTAGCAGCTTATTCTCCACAGAATCTTGTCCGACTAAACGCCAGATTAAAATGCGATGATTAAAATGAGTATTACATTCCTGTATCACACAAAAATTCTGTGCAATTTACAAATAAAGTAAGTGTTGATTATGACAAGATTCCTACGGCCTAATCAACAGGTTGTCATGGTAATTTCTGCAGATTCCTACCATCTATTAGCAAGTTTCTTAATTTGTTTGGAATACATTCCTTTCAGACTACAGTAAACACCCATTACAGTCAGTCACAAATTAAATCACTTCAATAATGTGGTTGGTTTATAAACGGACAAAGGGCAAAGATGCTAACTGTTGCTTCTAAAGATGCATAACTCAGCAGGTCAGCAGAGCAGCAACAGACACCTTCTTCTTGACCCCAACTTGAAAACTCAGCTCGTGAGGTCCATAGAGCTGTGCAGGTCTGTCACAGACCTTGCACACTCAAGGCCACACTGTGGAATCGGTAACGGAGATTGGGTGAGTGCAGGCCCAAGCCTGGACTTCTATTGATGCACAGTGGTCGTGTCACGGCCTGGTATGCCAAAAAAGGGCTACAGAAGGATTTTGGACTCAGCCCAGTCCACCACAGATAGAAACCTCCCCACCACTGAGTATACTAACAAGGAGTACTGCCCTCAGGAAACACCCTCACCAAACACCCTCACCATCCAAGCCAGGTCTTCTTCTCACTACCACCATCGAGCAGGAGGCTTTAGGAACAGTTATTACCCTCGAAACATCAGGCAACTGAACTGACATGGACAACCTCACTCGACACTGCTCTGAGCTGATTCCACAACCCACGGACGCACTTTCAAGGACTCGATACAACTCATGTTCTCAGTATTATTTTCTATTTGCACAGTTTGTGAGTCTTTGTTTATGTATAGTTTTTGTAAAATCCAGTTGTGTTTGTTTTTTCCATACAAGCGCCTGCAAGAAGATGCATCTCAATGTAGGTTATGGTGACTTTGACATACCCTGATGATCTTCTTTGAGTCTGGGAGTGCATAGTTTAGGATGAAGAACAGATTGGTTCTCAGTGGACTGGCGTGTGGGTTGGCTCCAGAGGATTAGTGAGAGGGAGGGGAATGTGGGTGTGTCTGGATCTGGTTGGGGCTGGGGGATAAAATTAGTCAGGTCCACCATGGGCACTAGCCTCTGTAGTATTCAAGGCATCTTCAAAGAGCGATGCCTCAGAAAGGCAGCATCCTTCATTAAGGACCCCCACCACCCAGGACATGCTGTCTTCTCATTGTTACCACCAGGAAGGAGGTGCAGAAGCCTGAAGGCACAGACTCAGTGATTCAGGAATAGCTTCTTCCCCTCTGCCATCCAATTTCAAAATGGACATTGAACCCATGAACACTACCTCACTACTTTTTTTACACTACTTACTTTTACTTAACTATTTAACAGATGTGTGTGTGTGTGTGTGTGTGTGTGTGTGATGGCAACCATTAGTCTCTCAAGACAATTGATCTGCACCTGGAAGATCTTGCTGTCCTCTCCAGGGTGCAGGCCTGGGCAGGGTTTTATGGAAGACTGACAGTTGCCCATGCAGCAAGTCTCTCCTCTCCATGACACCGATGTTGTCCAAGGGAAGGGCAAGGGCCGATACAGTTTGGCACCAGTGACGTTGCAGGAGATGCCAGAGCGAGGTTGAAGGCAACGTCGGACTGTCCTCAGGGACTCCAGCTCCGGATTTGTCCTCAGGGTTTACTCCCGAAGCCTTTCCCATGAGTGGGCATACCTCTACAACATATGCCAGTGATATTCAACCTGATTCTGATATTGTGGATATGCTTGGTGTGGTAGGCTCCCCAGTCACAGGACAGTTGGAGACCGTGCTGTCTGGAGCAGGAGATAGTGCTGAATGCTGTTAGGTACCACTGCTCCACTGGACCCGGTGGGAACCCTGCCTCCCTCAGTGCATCAGACACAGAAGTGTAATTGTATCTGATTCTATTTTATTTGGAGACAGTAATAGTTTAGTAACAGGCCCTTCTGGCCCAACTAGCTTGCACTGCCCCATCACACCATGCGACCAATTAACCTCCTAACCCATACGTCCTTCCTGGACTGTGGGAGGAAATCAGAGCGCGTGGGAGAAACCCATGCAGTCGCAGGGAAAACGTACCAACTGAATAAAATAAAAATCAGATACAATAAAATAAAATATATAATAGGTGCCTTATCATCCACGATAACACAAGGGTAACACCTAGAAACACCTCAAGGCCTGTTACATTAGTAAAGGCCCTTGAAAAAGGCATTAATTGTTTGCGCGATTTGTATTCTTTTTTTCTCTCTCACATGTCAGGTGTTGGTCTGTTTATTTTTACCTACAGTCCTGCCGATACATCTGTGGAATATCCGCAGTGCCAACGATTTACAATCCATGGGCAGCTCCCTGACTGGAACACAAAAGAGGCAAATATAGATTTTTCGAGGGTTGTAACAGATGTTTGGAGTCAGGATTCCTGTGTACCAGGGATGTGAAGAACATGATATCTTCCTTCATTCGTTATGCGCCGTGTCATGTGACGTAGGCAATGATGGTCCCTCCACGGTCAGGTTTGGTCCTGGCAAATTTTTCGACAGAAGTGGCTTGCCATTGCCTTCTCCTGGGCAGTGTCCTTACAAGACGGGTGACCCCAGCCATTATCAATACCCTCCAGAGATGGTCTGCTTGGCGTCAGTGGTTGCATAACCAGGACTTGTGATATGCACCGGCTGCTCATAAGACCAACCACCACGAAATCCCAAAGCTTCACCAGACCCAGATCAGGGGGCTAAGCAGGTGCTACACCTTGCCCAAGGGTGACCTGAAGTCTAGCGGAGGGAAGGAATGCCTTACACCTTCCCTTAGCGGAGACTTATCTCTGCCTTGCTCCCCATGATCTTACATGTAGTGATGATTGAGTTCAAGAGCCAAGAGGTAATGTTACACTTTATAGGACCATGATCAGACCCCACTTGGAGTACTGTGCTCAGTTCTGGTCACCTCACTACAGGAAGGACTTGGAAGCCATAGAAAGGGTGCAGAGGAGATTTACAAGGATGTTGCCTGGATTGGGGAGCGTGCTTTATGAGAATAGGTTGAGTGAACTCGGCCTTTTCTTCTTGGATAGATGGAGGATGACGTGACCTGATAGAGGTGAATAGGATGAGAGGCATTGGCTATGTGGATAATCAGAGGCTTTTTCCCGGGGCTGAAATAGTTAACATGAGAGGGCACAGTTTTAAGGTGCTTGGAAGTAGGAACAGAGAGGTCAGGGGTAGGTATTTTACGCAGAGAGTGGTGAGTGCGTGGAATGGGCTGCTGGTGATGGTGGTGGAGGCGGATCCGATAGGGTCTTTTAAGAGACTCCTTGATAGGTACATGGAGCTTAGAAAAATATGGGTAACCCTGGGTAATTTCTAAAGTAAGTACATGTTCCGTATAGCATTGTGGGCTGAAAGGCCTATATTGTGCTGTAGGTTTTCTATGTTTCTAAACATAATTATGTCCAAATATCTCTCTGTTTCAGCCAGTCAATCACATTTGACATGTCTGTGCTATAGTTTATGGTTGCTTTCCCTTTTGAGGAACTTGTGTGCATAAGGCTCCCTGGTGGGACTCGAGCAGTCAACACTTGATCTCCCTGAGCCACAGCTGACACGGGCCAGCAGCTTTGGAGAAGAGAAGGCCAACTAGCAAGGAAATAAAAGTGCTGCCAGCGGCCCCTACTGTGGAGAGAGGCAGCACCTGCTCCACAGGGGTGGGTTCGTGGGACAGACACATCACCACAA